>NC_142151.1:17750000-17901515 GCF_024610735.1 Ursus americanus | reverse complement strand
GTGTTATTCCAAAGGTCTCTGAGATTCTGTTTACTTCTTTTTGTCTTTTTTTCTTTCTATCGTTCATACTGGATAATTTCTATTAATCTATCTGTAAGCTTGCTGATTCTTTGCTCTGTTACTCCAGTTCTGCTACTGAGCATATTCAGTGACTATCTTTATTTCAGTTATTGTATATTTCAGTTCTAAAATTTCCATTTGGTTTTTCCTTATGCCTCTGCTGATACTTTCTATTTTTAATATCTGCTTTGAGAATATTCACAATCATTTATCGAGGAATTTTATAATAATTGTTTTTATGTCTTTGCCAGATAATTCCAATATCCATGTCATCTTGTCATTGGCCTCTATTGACTGTTTATTTCTCGTGTGACTTGATAGTTTCACAGTTTTTGTATACTGAGTAACTTCGGATTGTACACCGGATTTTTTTGTTGTAGCAGGCAGTTGATCTTGCTAGATTTAGACCAAAAATTCCACTCCACATTCTTTGAGCTAGTACTCAGTCCATTTTTACAGAGCTTTGCAGTGCTCTTCAGATATGTCCATTTGTGAGTCATCCGGTGGTCAATCTGGTCAACCTGGGTGGAGATCTGCTCATTAAGTCAGTTGTTCAAAGTCTTCGATATGTTAATTTGTGTCAGATTCACAGGATAGGTAGCTAACCCAGGCTATCATGATTAACTTTTCAAAGCTGCTTTCCCAAACACTTTTCTCTCTGCTATCAAGTATTCTTTTCTTTCCCAAAGAGCTTGCCTTTTTGGTGCACCAGCAGACACTGCCTACTTCTGTGATTGCACTGCTCCCCCCGCCAAGTGACAGAGACAGAGAGCAAGAGAAAGAGAGATGAGATAAAGAGAAAAGAAAAGCATCAGGGTTTTGCCCTGTAATCATGGAACACCAGTTTTACTGAATGGAGAGAAAGGTTTCCATCCCTCATAACTGGTTCTTATAAGCTCTTATTGCCAGTTTGGGATTCCCTAGAAGCTGGAGTACGAATGAGTGGATAAAACAAAAAACAAAAATGGGACTTTCCCCACACTCTCTCTGAGTCTTCAGCTCCTTTTCTTACTCTTCAAGGTAAGATATCCCTGTATTTTTCTCTTTTCCCAATGTTACTTACATTTGGGTTCTTAGTTGGGTTGACTATAGGTTCGGAGATGCCCAGAAAAGAAAAATAATGGTAAACTCAGCACAGACGTGGTGGCACATTGGATTCTAGTGTTCTTCCCCAAACTGTTTGTTGATATTTTGTTTGCAGAGTCCTCAAGTAGCTAAGCTAAGCAGACTGCACAGATTGTGTAGTTATTTTGAGTGAGAAAGAAAAGAAAGTGTGTGCTTAATTCATCTTACCTGGAACTGGGACCACTCAATGAGAGCATGAAAATTGGGTTTAAAATTCCAGACTTGATATTAAATGTTCATAGAACTGTAAAATCCTTTCCCATGACATCTAATAATGATGTGGCTATGTACTCATTTTTCTGTCATTCATATTCTGTCTGTGAGTAACCCTATATTTGTTTTATTTTTGGCTTATTATACAGGAGCTTTCTTCATTACCATCTCATTATTTCACCCAAGATAAGATGTTTCCAAGGTGACACTGGAACAGGGCTAGTGTGAAAACTTTATAATCATAAACTTTCATCCACTTCATGTATCAGATGGAGCCCTAAGCCTATCTACAGACACCAACAAATCTGGGGCAGGGTTGAAGGTAACCCATGTATATGTGTTTACTAGTGATGAAATATTGGGGGTACTTCAGATCAGGACTTATTTGTATATGGAGTGGAGTTAGTATTTTCATGAGACTTTCCAGTCTACCAACTTGAAAGTAAGGGCAGTCTATCTGAGGTTGCAGGAATCACGTAAGCCGATATGCAAATGGAGAGAAGCAGTAAGTTCAGGTTGCCTGTTAAGAAACTGAATGGAAAGTTAAATGAGTCAGAGCTATGGAATACCCTGAATGTCAGAATCTGATTGCGGCTAATATTGGTGAGCCGTGGAGGTTGTTGAAAGTATCAGTTAAATATTTAAATATGATATTTGTGATAAAAACAAGAGGCAGCAGCAATTTATGGGACTGAAGAATGTAATGAAACATGAAGCAACTTTATGATATGGTGGTAGAGTTTTATAAAGGTACTTATCTAAGTTTCACTTAATCAAAGGAAATACTTTAGAATGATAACAAACTTCAGAAATCAATTAGCTTTAATTTTTAAAACATTTTTTGGAGAGTATGTTTTTTTCATGTGTTTCTGCTGGACAGTTTCTATAGACACTAAGACGTTGGTTACCTAAGGAAAAATAATAGCTACCACTTAGTTTGCTTATCATAGGTCAGTAATACTTGACATATATAAATCTAATGATTCTCACAGAAAACTTAAAAAATAGATACAATTACTGTACATCATATATGGGGATAACTGAGGCACAGGGATATGAAAGAGCTGGCCTAGCAACAAAACATTCCCGAAGAAATACATTTCTTTAAAATTTTTGGCAAAATGTCTTGTTTACATTCTCCTAAAGCAAAAAAGCAGTCTAAGAAATCCATGGTAAAATGAAATACAAGCAGCTCACTCACTAATTGTACTAAACACTTAGAAGACAGTTCATGCATTTACAAAGATGAAAGAGTCCCTTTATGTGGGGGATAAACACGCACACACCCACATATTAGATTTAAGCAAGTGAAAGTGGAAAATCTCAACTGAAATGAGGAAATTGCTGGCAATTGCAAGGGAAAATTTATAATCATCTGAATAGAAGTTCAAAGACAAATGAAAAATTAAAATATAAGGCAAGTCTGCATACCTACTCGGATTCCTCAAGCAAAAAACAAAACAAAACCAAAACAAAATTTAAATAAAACCCCCCAAACCTTTCTTTTAACTGCTGTGGAAGTGATCGGATACCTAGTGAGAAACCGTTAAACTATTAAAACATGTCTACAAACACTAATCAGATTGCTTTATTGATAAGAAATATTCCATTATTTGTCGCCAAATGTGCACCTGTGGTTCCCTTCTTCTGTAGATACACGGTCATGAAATTTCTAGATGAATAAAACTATGTAGGACACGTAGGCACGAAGGCTATTGTAATCTTCAATTTTAAAAGATTTTATAAGAAAAACGGTTTCTGACCAAATGTCAATACCACATTCCAGTGTTTTTGAGATCTTTGGTTTCCACTATTGTAATAACATTGTCTAAGTTTTTCATTCCAGAGAGTTATTTATAGACATCTCTATTAGGCATACAGATCTGTACACGGACAAAGAAACACTCAACCTCTGCTCTGTCAGTCTTAAATGCACTCTGCATGAATTTCATTATTTTTCCTTTGTTGGTGACAGTAGCTGCAACTTTTGCTCGTCAATATTTTTTAAGTTGAAAACGATCCAGATGTTTAATGTGAATTTTAACATACTACTACCTAGAGGTTTTCAGTAGATGTGAGCTGCTACCTACTTTGTGATAATTAAACTATTTTTCTCATTTCTGAGTTAGATACATGATTTATTTTGCTATAGTGTTCAAATTGATTTGTATTTACATTTTATGAATTGTTTTCTCATAATTCCCTTAATTTCCCCTCTCATATTCATTTCCAAGTTTGTCTTTTTGTGATTTAACTCGTTTCTTCATTGAATTGTTCAATATTTGAAAGTTTCTTTTTTTTTAACTTAAGAATCATATCCTGGATTTACTTACTTATATATTTATCTTGCCTAATTCACTGATATTTTATCTTTATTGATTTTTTGAGTTTTTTTTTAGTTAATTTATTGATTTATTGTTATTAGTTTATATACTAATATGGTTTCTTAAGGAGTTTTAATAAATAAATTTATCTCAATTATATTTAATATTTATTGTCTTAGTTTCATCTTTTCCCTGCACTATCAACATTGAGGTTTATTGAGTTATCTCTGAAATATTTTCTGAATCTATAAATTTATTTCATTATTGTTGTTTTTTAATTTTAAAATGTCATTATTCTGCCAGGTTTAGCTCATATTTATAGCAAAATAAATTATTTATGATAAAGCTAACATCAACAAGATGCTCATTTTTTCTTTTGAACATAAATAATTATTATTTAGACTTGTTAACATGCTTTGCTAGTGTTTTTGCTCACCTTTTATTCTTGTATTCTACTCCTTCATTCTGTCCTTTTTCTTCTTACCAAGTTATACCCCTTAAAATTCTTTCAGCTGTGGCCTGTGTGTCAATCTTAGGTTTGTTTGTTTGTTTTTGGTTTTTTCGTTTTTTTAGTTCCAGGTGTAGAATTTAGGGATTCATCACATACATAAAGTACCCAGTGTGTCTCTCTTTTTACTCCATCTGTTTTATTTCTTAATGAGTGAAATAATAGGGTATTCGTCTTTCTCTGACTAAATTATTTTGCTTAGCAATATACTTTCTAGCTCCATCCATTTTGTTGTAAATGGGAAGATTCCATTCTTTTTTTATGGCTGAAAATATTATATATATTATATTAAATCATTATAAATTATAATAAATTAATATGTATTATATATATTAACATATATATATGCCACCTCTTCTTTATCCATTCATGAATCAGTGGACACTTGGGCTGCTTCCATGTCTCAGCTATTGTAAATAATGCTGCCATAAACATCAGGGTGTATGTACCCCTTCGAAACTGTGTTTTTGTATCCTTTGAGTAAATAAATACCTAGTAGGTTTATTGTTGGATCATAGGGTAGTTCTATTTTTAACTTTTTAAGGAACCTCCATACTGTTTCCAAAGTGGCTGCACCAGTTTGGATTCTCACCAACAGTGTAAGAGGGTTCCCCTTTCTCTGCATCCTTGCCAACATTTGTTGTCTCCTGTGTTGTTAATTTTAGCCATTCTGACTGCTGTGAGGTGATACCTCATTGTACTTTTGATTTGTATTTCCCTGATGATGAGTGATGTTGAGCATCTCTTCATGTGTCTGTTGACCATCTGGATGTCTTCTTTGGAGAAATGTTTATTCATATGCTCCACCCATTTTTTATCTGGATTATTTGGTTTTTGGGTGTTGAGTTTGATAAGTTCTTTATATATTTTGGGTACAAACTCTTTATCAGATATGTCCTTTGCAAATATCTTCTCCCATTCCATAGGTTGTCTTTTAGTTTTGGTGATTGTTTCCTTCACTGTGCAGAAAGCGTTTTATTTTGATGAACTCCCAATAGTTTATTTTTGCTTTTTCCCCCCTTGCCTTAGGAGATGTATCTAGTAAGAAGTTGCTATGGCCGATGTCAAAGAGGTTACTGTCTGTGTTCTCTAGGATTTTGATGATTTACTGTCTCACATTTAGGTCTTTCATCCGTTTTGAGTTTATCTCTGTGTATAGTGTAAGGAAATGGTCCAGTTTCATTCTTTTCCATGTCTCTGTCCAGTTTTCCCAACACCATTTGTTGAAGAGACTATCTTTTTCCCATTGAGTAGTCTTTCCTGCTTTTTTGAAGATCAGTTAACTATAGAGTGTGGGCTCATTTCTTGGTTTTCTATTCGGTTCCATTGATATCTGTGTGTTTTTCTGTGCCAGTACCATACTGTCTTGATGATTACAGCTTTGTAATATAACTTGAAGTCTGAAACTGTGATGCCTCCAGCTTTGCTTTTCTTCTTCAGGGTTGCTTTTTCAGGGTCTTTTGTGGCTCCACACAAATTTTTGGATTGTTTTTTCTAGTTATGTGAAAAATGCTGGTGGTATTTTGATAGGGATTGCATTAAATGTGTAGATTGCTTTCTGCAGTATAGACATTTTAACCATATTAGTTCTTCTAACCTGTGAGCATGGAATGTTTTTTTCATCTCCTTGTGTCATCTTCAATTTCTTTTGCCAGTATTTTATAGTTTTCAGAGTACAGATCTTTAACCCCTTTGGTTAGGTTTATTCTTATGTACCTTACGGTTTTTGGTGCAATTGTAAATGGGATCGTTTCCTTGCTTTCTTTTTCTGCTGCTTCATTATTGGTGTATAGAAATGGGATAGATAACCATAAATTGATTTTGAATCCTGCGACTTTACTGAATTTCTGCGTCAGTTCTAGCAATTCTTTTGTGGAGTCTTTTTGGTTTTCTACATAGAATATCATGTCATCTGCCAAGAGTGAAAGTTTGACTTCTTCCCTGCCAATTTGGATGCCTTTTCTTTCTTTTTGTTGTCTGATTGCTGAAGCTAGGATTTCTAGGACTATGTTTAACAACGGTGAGAGTCGACATCCCTGTCTTATTCCTGACCATGGAGGAAAAGCTCTCAGTTTTTCCCCGTTGAGGATAATATTAGCTGTGGGTTTTTCATATATGGATATATGCCATTTATGATGTTGAGGTGTGTTTCCTCTGTCCCTACTTTGTTGATGTTTTTGTTGTTGTTGTTGTTATTGTTGATGGTTTTTATCATGAATGGATATTGTACTTTGTCAGATGTTTTCTCTACATCTATTGAAAGGTCCATATGGTTCTTATTCTTTTTTTTTATTGTGGTGTATCACATTGATTGATTTACAAATATTGAATCACCATTGCAGCCCAAGAATAAATCTCACTTGATCGTGGTGAATGATTCTTTTAATGTACTATTGGATTTGCTTTCATAGTATTTTGTTGAGAATTTTTGCATCCATATTCAGCAGGATATTGGCCCATAGTTCTCTTTTTTAGTGGAGTTTTTGTCTGGTTTTGGAATCGGGGTAAACCTGGCCTCATAGAATGAGTTTGGAAGTTTTCTTTCCATTTCTATTTTCTGGAATAGTTTGAGAACAATAAGTATTAACTCTTCCTTAAATGTTTGGTAGAAATCCCCTGGGAATTCTTAGAATCCCCTTAGAATTCAGGCCTGAATTCTTTTTTGGGAGATTTTTGATTACTGATTCAATTTCTTTGCTGGTTATCAGTTTGTTCAAGTTTTCTACTTCTTCCTGTTTCAGTTTTGGTAGTTTATGTGTTTCTAGGAATTTATCCATTTCTTCCAGATTGCTCAATTTGTTGGCATATAACTTTTCCTAATAGTCTCTTAAAATTGTCTGTATTTCTGTGGTTTTGGTTGTTATTTCTCTTCTCTCATTTGTGATTTTATTTATTTGGGTCCTTTCTCTTTTCTTTTTGATAAGTCTGCCTAAGGGTTTATCAATTTTATTAATTTTTTTTTCAAAGAGTCGGTTCCTGGTTTCATTCATCTCTTCTGTTTTTTTTTTTTTTTAGTTTCAATATCATTTATTTCTACTCTAATCTTTATTATTTCCTTTTGCTGACTTTAGGTTTCATTTGTTGTTCTTTGTCTAGCTCTTTTAGGTGTCAGGTTAGGTTGTTTATTTGAGATTTTTCTTGCTTCTGGAGAAAGGCCTGTATTGCTATATATTTCCCTCTTAGGACCACTTTTGCTGCATCCCAAAGGTTTTGGACCATCGTGTTTTCATTTTCATTTGTTTCCATGTATTTTTAAAATTTCTTCTTTAATTTCCTGGTTGACCCATTCATTGTTTAGTAGCACATTGTTTACCTCCAGGTATTTGTGGTCTTTCCAAATTTTCTTGGGATTGATTTCAAGTTTCATAGCATTGTGGTCAGAAAATATGCATGGTATGATCTCAGTCTTTTTGTACTTGTTAAGCCTGATTTGTGACCTAGTGTTTTATATATTTTGGAGAATGTCCTATATGCACTTGAAAAGAATGTGTATTCTGCTGCTTTAAGATGAAATGTTCTAAATGTATCTGTTGAGTCCATCTGGTCTAGTGCATCATTCAGAGCCATTGTTTCCTTGTTGATTTTCTGCTTAGATGATCTCTTAAGTGGGTTGTTAAGGTCCCCTGCTGTTGTTATATTATTATCAATGAGTTTCTTTACATTTGTTATTAATTGATTTATGTATTTGGGTGCTCCCAATTTGGGGGCACAAATAGTTACGATTGTTAGATTTTCTTGTGGGATAGTTCCCTTTATTATGATATAGTGACTTTCTTCATCTCTTGTTACAGTCTTAGGTTTAAAATCTAGTTTGTCTGATATAAGTATTGCTAGTCCAGCTTTCTTTTGATGTCCATTTGCATGATAAATGTTCATTTATCCCCTTACTTCCCATCTTCAGGTGTCTTTAGGTCTAAAATGAGTCTCTTGTAGGCAGCATATAGATGGGTCTTGTTTTTTTTTTTTAATCCATTCTGATATGTTATGTCTTTTGATTGGCGTGTTTAGTCCATTTAATTCAGAGTAATTATTGATAGATACGTATTTAGTGTCATTTTATTACTTGCTTTATGGTTGTTTCTGGAGATTTTCTCTGTTCCATTCTTGTCTTTGTCACTTTTGGTCTTTCCTTCCCAAAGAGTCCCCTTTAATATTTCTTGCAAGCCTGATTTAGTGGACATGAACTCCTATAGTTTTTGTTTGTCTGGGAAACTCTTTCTCTCTCCTTCTGTTCTGAATGATAGCTTTGCTGGATAGAGTGTTCCTGGCTGCAGATTCTTCCCATTCAGCACATTGAATATCTCATGCCATTCTCTTCTGGCTTGCTAAATTTCTGTGAAGAGATCTCCGGCTAGTTTTATGGGTCTTCTCTTATAAGTTAGGGACTTCTTTTGTCTCATTGTTTTTAGGATATTTTCTTTATCACTATATTCTGCAAATTTAACTGTAATATATCTTGGTGTTGGCCTGCTTTTGTTGATTTTGATGGGAGTTTTTTGTGCCTCCTGGATTTGGATGTCTGTCTTTTCCCAGATTAGCGAAGTTTTCAGCTATAATTTCCTCAAATAATCTTCCTTCCCCTTTTCTCTCTTTTCTTCTGGGAATCCTATGGTACAAATGTTATTACATTTGATGGAGTCACTGAGTTCTGTGAGTCTATTTTCATCATTCTTCTTTCTCTTTTTTGTTCAGCTTCATTATTTTCCATAATTCTATCTTCTATATCACTTATCCATTCCTCTACTTCCATGCTTGTGATCATTACATTCAGTTGGCTTTGAATCTCAGTTATTGTATTTTTCATTTCTGCCTGATTGTCTTTTAACTCTTTTATTTGTGTGGTAAGTGTCTCCCTGACATCTTCCATGCTCTTCTCAAGCCCAGAGAGCACCCTTATAATTGTTGTTTTAAATTCCCTATCAGACATATTACTTATATCTATTTTGATTAGATCTCTGGCTGTGACCTTTTCTTGTTCTTTCTTTTCTGTGTATTAGAAAAATCTAATGTCTTCTTCTGTGTACTAGAAAAGCCTGTTATGTTCCTGCTCCTGAGAGTAATGGCTTTATGAGGAAGAGGTCATATAGTGTCCAGGGCCTGGCACTTCAGGGAGTGTCTCTGGTATATGTTGCATGCACTATGCTGCTGTGATTTGATTGCTCAATCCCTCAGGTAAGTTAGCCGAGGTTCTTATCTGCAGGGGGGCAGTATTTGGATGTTGGCCAGAGTGTGGCAAGTTTTAACTATGTGTGCTCTTGTCTGCTTGTTAAATGAGACCTGATGCTACTTCCAGTAGAACTGAAGCCTTGCAGAACTCTATGGTCAGTAGACATGGTGCGTGTAGCGGCTTGTGATGGTTTTCTGGGGGAGGGGCTGACCACATTGGTTCTTAGGCACCCTTGCCCGAGAAACACAGTACCAACAGAGCGCAAGGGAGTGGGATTTGGTGTAAGCAGGTTAGGCAGCTAGTATTAGTGCTGTGCTATTTACTGAAGTTGACTTATGCTGGGGCGGGCAAAGAGCACAGCCAGCTCCTTTCTCCTCTGAGAGGGGAACCTCCCCCCTCTACTGGCTGCTCTCAGAGAAGCACTCCAGGAAGCATGAATAATTTCCCCTCTTGCATCCCAGGCATTTTTAGATCACTGTTTTCATGCTGTCTGTCTCTGAGTTGTTTGCCTGCCTGAAACAGTGCAGTGCACTTTTCGTTCTATCATAGCCAAGCATGCTGACTGTTAAAATTCCAAATTTTGGGGACCTGGTGTGGCAGGGACCAGAGCTGGTCTTCTGGGGGAGGATCTCACTGCACTGGGATGGATGAAGGTTTGACTGAGAAGGACAGTCACACCAGAATGCAGGGGTATGGGATTTGGGGCAAAGCAGACTAAACAGCCAGTGTCCAGGATAGCTGCCTTCAGCAGGTGTCTTTGCATCTATGCTGAGGGGTGGGGGAGTGAAATGGCACCCACTGGCCCCAGAGAGGCAATGCCACCTCTCGCAGATGAGCTCCAAGAAGAAAGAACAGTCTCTCTCTGTGCACGTTAGGTGATCCTCAGATTGTGCCATCTGCCCTGGGGTTGCTTATGTGCCTTCTTGGGCCCCAGGGGTTTATCCTAGGTAAGCCTACAGATCTCTAAAATCCAGTCTTTGATCCTCACTGGTTGAAAAAATTCACCAAAATCAGCTCCTTTCATGTTCCTAGCCAATGGCTTTGAGAAAGTGTTCTCCTTGTGCACCTCCCTGTGCACTCTACTCTCTCTTGCCTTTCTCCATGACCAGGGCTCCTTCCCCTCCACATCATCAATGATCTGTTTCTCCTCCAAACCACATCTCTGCACTGCGTACCTTTTTCAGTGTGGTCTCTTTCTAGTTGCGTAGTTTGTTCTGTAAGTCCTCAAGTTGATTTCTTGGGTGTTCAGAATGATTTGAGAGTTATCCAGCTGTGTTTGAGTGATGAAGCAAGCCTAGAGTCCTGCTACTACTCTGCCATCTTAGCTGTTGTGCAATTGTGAATTTATATCCACACCAATTCAAGTCACCTTCATCTCCCTTCTAGGCTATCATGTAGCCTCCTAACTTTTAACACTTCTTGTGCTTCCTTTTTTTGGACCACTGTTGTATATTCTTT
Organism: Ursus americanus; assembly: GCF_024610735.1. Classification (NCBI taxonomy): domain Eukaryota; kingdom Metazoa; phylum Chordata; class Mammalia; order Carnivora; family Ursidae; genus Ursus; species Ursus americanus. The sequence continues at coordinate 17,890,660 of NC_142151.1, read as the reverse complement.
ATATAAAAGCCTGAGTAATCTTTTTTAAGAACAGAAATTGGGCCATTTGTCACTCACTTACTTTAAATTTCCAATGGCTTCTTGTACTTAGAATAGACTTTTTTACCATGGTCTTTCAAGGTTCAATATCAAGTAGCTCCATCTGTCTTTCTAATCTCAACACTCATGATGTTCCCCTTATTTGCTAAATTCAGTGACACTCATGTGCATTTGTTTAAGAAAATATTATTAAACATTAGTACATTCCTTTTTTAGGGTCTTGTTATAAAATCTGTTAAAAAATAAACACAAATAAATATATTTGTCCTGTGGAATTTACTTCCTGCATAGTTTCAAATGGTTAAGGGTTAATTTTGTTATATGAGTTTTACCTCAATAAAAAAAGAAAGAAAAAACAAGTAAAACAAATAGAAAACAAGGACAAATATGGTAGCTATTAATCCAAATATATCAATAATCACATTAAATGTGCCTGGATTAAATATACCAACTAAAGGATGGAAACTGTCGAAGTGGACAATGAAACTAGGTTCAACTACATGTTGTTTACAGAAAACCCAGTTTAAATATAAAGATGGAGAGATTAAAACTAAAAAGATGGTGAAATATATACTATCCTAACTCTAATAATAATAATAATAATAATAATAATAATAATAATATAGAAGATTAAAACTAAAGATATGGTGAGATATATACTATCCTAACGCTAATAATAATAATAATAATATAGAGTAGCTATATTAATTCCAGAACAAATCAGACTTCAGAACAAGGAAAATGAAGAGGGATAGAAGGAGCATTAGATATCAATAAATGAGTCAATTCTTTAAGAACACATAGCAATCCTTAATTTATATGCCTCTAGCAAAAGAGTGTCAAAACATATGAGGCAAAAACTGGTAGACTGCGAGGAGAAACAGATAAATCTATTATCACAAGTGAAAACTTCAACATTTCTCTATCAGAAATGGACAGATCCAGCAGGTAAAAATGAGTAAGGGTATAGTTGAACTGAACAACACCATCAATCAATTGAATCTAATTGACCATTATAAAATACTTCTTCCAACAAGTACAAAATGCCTACTCCTCTCAAGTGCACATGGAACATTCACCAAGATAGACCACATTTGGACCATAAAGCACACCTTAACAATTTTAAAATTTAGAAATGATACAACATGTGCCCTCAGAAGACAATGGAATTAAATTGAATATTAATTACTGATAGCTAGGAGCTGATGAATTCTAAAACTCTTGGAGATTAAACAGCATACTTTTAAATAACGTATGGATCAAAGAAGAAATCTCAAGGTAAATTTAAAAATATTTTAGACTAAATGAAAATAAAAATATGATTTACCAAATTTGTTTGATCTAACAAAAGCTGCGCTTAGAGGGAAATTTATAGCATTAAATATATATGAGAAAAATAAGACCTAAAATCTATAGTCTAAGTTTCTACTCCAGAAAATTGAAAAAGACAAGCAAATTAAATCCCAAGTAAGCAAAAGAAAATAAATTATAATAATTAGGGCAGAAACCAATGAAATTGATATCAAGAACTTACTAGAGAAAATCAACAAAACCAAAAGACGTGACAAAATCAATAAAATTGGTGAACTTTTAACTATGCTTCATGAGAAAAAAAACACACAAATTATTTAAAATCATAAATGTAAGAAGAGCTAACACTACTGATCTCAGGGACAAAAAAAGAATAATAAATATTATGAATAACCTTATGCTCACAAATTTAATAATTTTGATGAAATGGACCAATTCCTTGAAAGATGCAGCCTACTAAAATTCAGACAAAGAGAAATAGGCTTATATCCACCAAATAAATTGAATCAATAACTAATAATGTTCCACAAAAAGAATGCACTAGGCACAAATAATTTCCATGGTGAATTCTACCAAACATTTGTCAAATAAATGAATGGATTCTCTAAAATCTCTTCCAGAAAATAGAAGCAGAGGGAACACTTTCTAATTCATTTTATGTGGTCAGTATTACCAAAACCAAATAAAACATTCTAGGAGAAAAAAATTATAGATTAATATCTCTTGATGATCACTGAGAAATGTATTGTTGAATCATATTGTACACCTGAAACTAATATAATTATACTGAAATAAAAAATCTTTTGTGAATATAGAGGCAATAATCAAGAAAATATTACTAAGTTGATTCCAACAATGTGTAAAAGCAATAATATACAACAACCAAGTTAGATACAATCTGAGCATGCAAAGCTGGTTCAATTTTGAAAATCAAGTAATATAACCCACCACATCAACAGGCTAAAGAGAAAAAAAAAATCATCAATAGATGCGGAAAAAGTATTTGCCCAACTCTGTTAACATTTCACAGTAAAATCTCTCAGAAAACTAGGAACAGAGTGGAACTTCCACAAGTTGACAAAGAATATTTAAAAAAACGTAAGCTAATATCATAGTTAATGGTAAGAAATTAGGCAAAAGGCAGAGTCTACTCTCACCACTTCTATTTATCTCCATACTAGAAATCCTAGCACAAAGAAAGAAAATGAAGTAAAAGTACATAATTTGGACAGAAAGAAGCAAAGCTGTCTTTGAATGAAGATGACGTGCTTAGTCTGTATAGAAAATCCTAAAAGTTCAACATGAGATCTCCTGAAATTAGTTGCCATTTACACCAACGTTGCAATACACAAGGCTAACATACAAAAGTCAATTGCTTTCTTATAAACCAACAATAAAAAGTGGAATTTGAAATTTAAAAAAAAAGTAGCTTTACGCTGGTACACAAAAAAATGAGATACTTAATTTTAATTCTAACAAAATACATGTAAAACCTATTGAAGAAAACTATAAAACTCTAATTTAAAAAATCAAAGAAATTGTAAATAAATGGAGAGATATTCCATGTCAATGGATAGGAAGACTCAATGTTGTTAAGACGTCAATTCTTCACAATTTGATATATAGATCCCAAGCAATGCAAGTCAAAATCCCAGCAAATTATTTTTTGGATATCGACAACTGATTTGAAAGTTTATTTGGAGAGTCAAAAGACCCAGAATAATCAATGCAATACTGAAGAAAATGAACGAAATCAGATGACTAGTGCTATCTGAACTAAACATTTACTGTAAATCTACAGTAATTAAGACGGTGTGGTAATAGAAAAAGAAGAGCTATGTTGATCAATGAAACAGAATAGAAAGCCCAGAAATAGACTCACACAGACATGATCAACTAACCCTTGACAAAGGGCAAAGGCAATTCAATGGGAAAGGATCATCTTTTCAACAAATGGTGTTGGAACAAATGGGCACCAACATACAAAAAAAAAAAAAAAAAGAATTTAGACACAGACCTTACTTACACTTTTCACAGGAATTAGCTATAGATATTAATGTATAATGTAAATTGTAACACTTCTAGAAAATAATATAAGAGAAAATTTCGCTGAGCTTGGGTTAGCTGTTTCACAACACATGAAAGAAAACGTTGGTAAATTGGACTCAGTACAATTTAAAAACCTCTGTACTGGAGAAGTCATTGTTTGGGTTTTATTTTGTTTTGTTTTAAGGTTTTTTTCTTTTAAAGATTTTATTTATTTAACAGAGAAAGAGAGCACAAACAGGGGGAGCGGCAGGGAAAGGGAGAAGCAGGCTCCTGCTGAGCAGAGAGCCCGACGCAGGGCTCAATACCAGAACTCTGGGATCATGATCTGAGCCAAAGGCAGACGCTTAACTGACTGAGCCACTGACACACCCTTAGAGAAGTCATTGTTAAGAAAATAGGTAAGCCATAGACTGGAGGCCATTAGCAAAATATATACGTGATAAAGGTCTTTATCCAAAACAGCCAAAAAACTCTTAAAAACTCAAAACTAAGAAAGCAATCAACCCAATTTTTAAAAATGGACAAAAGATCTGAACACCTCATCAAAAATAAACAGATGACAAATAATCATATGAAAAGATGCTTACCATATGTCACCAGAGAATAGCAAATTAAAATGAGGAGATACCTTTTCACACCTATTAGCCTGAAATCCAGAATACTGAGGATACCAAATGCTAGCAGAGATCTGGGGCAACAAGAGCTCTTATCCTTTGCTGGTGGGCATGTAAAATGGTAAAGTCTCTTTGAAAGACAGTTTGACAGTTTCTTACAAAGCTAAACATTCGCTTATCATATGATTCAGCAGTCCTGCTCCTTGATATTTACACAACTGATTGAGAATGTTTAGTGACAGAAAAACCTGCACAAGAATGTTTGTAACAGTTTTATTCATAATTGCCTAAAACGAAGCAATCGACATAGCATTCAATAGGTGAATGGATAGCTTAACTGTGGTACATCCATACAATAGAATATTATTCCAAAAATTTTTTTAAATGAACAGCAAACCACCAAAAGACATGGAGAAGCTTAAACACATATTGCTAAACCAAAGAAGTCAGTCTGAAAAGGCTACATACACACTGTAGATTTGAACATTATATTCTAGAATATCTAGATATTCAAACATATGATATTCTAGAATATAGAATATAGAACATATGATATTCTAGAATAGGCAAAATGAAACATGTAGTAAAAAGATCAGTGGCTACCAGTGGCTTGTGGAGCAGGAGAGAAAGCTGAATAGATGGGATACAGATGTTTATGGTGGTGCAACTGTTCTGTAAGATACTGTAATGGTATACACTTGACATGCATTTTTCAAACCCATAGATCTGTACAACAGGAAGAGTGAACCCTAACTAAGGACTTTAGTTAATAATTTATCAATATTGTTTCATTCATTCTAACAAATATACCACATTAATGCAAAATGTTAATTATAGGGAAAAATGCATGAGGAGTGGTGTAAGAGGAGTATATGGTGAATTTTTGTACTTCCTCTTCAATTTTCTGGAAACCTTAATGTACTCTAAAAATAAAGTCTATTAAAATACGAAAAGTTATGAAACATCAAATACATAAGAATATCTCGTGGAGCGCCTCGGTGGCTCAGTCAGGTAAACATCCAGCTTTTGACATCTGCTCAGGTCATGATCTCAGGGTCCTGGGATTGAGCCCCTGCATTGGGCTCCTCATTCAAAGGAGAGTCTGCTTCTCTCTCTCTCTCTTCCTCTGTCCCTCCCCCTCACTCACACTCGTGCTCTCTCTCACACACAAATTGACAAATAAATCTTTAAAAAAATATAAAAAAATTTTTAAAGTATATTTTGTAAATATGTAAAATTAAAATGTATGTATGTGCTTCTGAGGGTATGTGTGTACATATGTTTACCTATATGTGCATGATTCTAAAATAAGCAGTCATAGCTTAACACAATTGCTGGTTCATATTCTTTGTGTATTTGAGTTTTGTATGTTTACACATACACACACACACAACACTCTTCATATGTGTATAGGTGCCCATATCTCTTCTGAAACATTATACTAATATATAATGTTCAGAATATACATGTGTCTAAATACACATATATATACGTTTTTATATATGCTGCAACTTTTAAAAATTTATGTAAGGAAAATGGAGCCTGGACTGATTATCTGATCCTAATTGTCTATTTCTCTTATTTATGTTAATACCACTCTTAAAGTTACAGTGGATTCATCATTTCAATCTAATGAATGATTAGGAAATGAGTAATTTCATCATTTGAATCTAATGAATGATTAGCTAATGAATGATTAGGAACACCAAATCTATCTTTATTTCTACCATTCTTCATTTTCTGTTTATTGTCCCTGTTTTGAATTTTCTGCCATTTGTCCTTTTTTGTAAACTGAAGAACTTTTGAAATTCTGATTATCAAATATGTTTTTGGAATTCTAGTTGAAATAAGTCTATATATATATATATGGATTTTAGTAATGTTGGCATTTTGATAATAAGTATTTCTGCCAAGAATATGGTATGCTTTTCTAATTTTTTCAGTTCTTGCTTATGTCCTTCAATAAAATGTGTTATTTTTTCATAGGTTCTTGTATTTTTATTGTTCCATTTATCTATGAGCAGTTCAGCATTGTTTTTAAAGCCTTTGTGAATAGAATTTTTTACATTTCATTTTTTTTAATTTTGAAAAAGTTACTGAATTTGAATATTTTCTTGTATTCAGCAAGATTAATGAATTCTACCATTAGTTAAATTCTAATCTTATCTAAAACCAGAGTTTTGTTCTTTTCGATAAATTATTACTTAATTGAAGAAGATTTTTCTATTCTAATATTTGTACCTATTTAAATATTTTTATTTTTAGTTTATTTGCTGGAGTTTCCAAAACAAAGCTACGTAATAATGGTAGGTAACCCTATCTTATACTAGATATTTAGATATGGCTATAAAATGTGTACTATTTAAACAAAATTTTCTTTGTTTTTGTCCATATAGATCTCTTCTCTGCCTTTTGGAGTTATTACTAGGAATGGATGCTGAATTTTATCTAATTTCCTTTTGACATTCATTATTTTAGATCTCAAGTAGTAAACTTTGTTGACAGATCTCGTTATTTCTAGTTTCAAAATTACATAGGGGAACTTTACATTTCTTTCTATGGTGTAACATAATTGTTATGGATGAACTGTTATTTAAAGGTAAAGTATAAGTAAAATAAAGAGTTTGGAATGATGACTTTGAAGATAAGTCTTTTGTCAACATCCAGCCCAGGCCATGTGTCATAAGTACCGTAAATAAGAGATTAAACAGCTTTCACTTGATGGGGAACTCAACGAGAATGCTGTTTTAAGGGAAGACCTAGTTTCCAATTGTGATAAGAATGTGTATAGGACATTTAAGGAAAAAGCTGAAATGACATTTAGTATGAGTATTTCTGAGGGTACAGTGCAGAAGTTGGGATTGGGAGTTGTCCAAAGGCCATTACTTATGTTAAAGGTAAGTTTACAAATCCGTCTCAAGTTCTTTCCATTTTGTCAAAGTACAAGAAACACATACACATGCATACGTTCACTGAAATATAATCCTGTGATTTACAACTCACATCATGCCTTTGCCAATAAGGTGAGGAAAGCTTGCTGTTTAGCTAGAGAGCTTCTTCACAATAATCTGCCCGTCAATGTTTAGCATGCAGTAAAGGAGCAAAAAGGAATACAACTTCATTTCAGCATACTTGGGGTCCCCCAAGATGCCTGGATGGTGGAAAGACAGTGCTTCTGCTAGCTGATCTCAGCAGAGACAGCAGGAGTGAAGAGCATGTTTCTACCTCATCTGATTGCCCCAAGGGGACATGCAAACATGCAATGGTTCTATTTTGTGATGCTAATTGGACATCACTGTTATTTTAACTATTCATCAATGGGTTTACCCTGATCAATCCTATTGACTTAAAATTCAAGCCTGTACTTTACAAATTTAATCTTATGAGCATGTGCTAATTTAGGCATAGTATTGGTGACCATTTTAAAAAAAAAATTATTACTAAATACTGGAGGGGGGATGCCCATTTCAATTCTTCTAGAGTTTTCTTAACTATGGTTTTGGTGGTGGTGAAAAGTTACAAGTTTGGTAAGGGAAAGGAAATCTCAAAATATGATACAAATAACAAAGATAAATGCATGGATGATTTTTTTATATTGGATGGTGAAGAATCATAATGGTGATGTGAAGCATGATAGGTTTAACTGATCATGAGATTAGAAGAATGATTAACCCCAGAAGTCTCTTGTGGATAGGAGTTCCTTAATCTCTAGATGCTATAGGGATAATGTGAATAGAAATCTGATCTGTTTTGTGATCTAACTCAGAGAGGTGGCATGGGTCTGGGCAAGACATAAGGATGAATTATGATAATGGAACAGAAAGCAAGGGACAAAGGCATGAAGCACTGAGAAAGTAAGCTAAACACAGCGACCACAAGCACTCATGTATACAAATTTTCTGGCACCAGTATTTAAAACACCCCATTAAACTCTCAAAATATCCCAGTTCATAATTAAATATTGATCCCCTAATTAAGTGCTTATATAATATTTTATAATGAAGTTTCTTTTTCCCATAAAAGGAAAAATTAGAAGTATCTTAGACAACTTTCTTATGAGTAATTTTAATTGTATTAAATTCTATGCAGACCCTTGACATTTATTGTTCTCTTCTAATAGAAACAACATTACATTATCTGCTCTAAAACATTAATCTTTGAAACTTTATGTACTCGAACTGGTCTGTTGAAATATTTTGAGATTTGAATTTTTTCCCCTTGACCTGTCTATTTTAACAGTGAAGGGAGATGGTAAGAGTGTGATACCATGTTAAATCTGCAAACTTTGTAGTCAGAAAGAGTTAAGTTTTAATGGCAATTATACAACTTACTGGTTTTATGACATTTACCAAGTTACCCCTCTGAATCTTGCTGTCACTTTTGCCCCTTTATTAAGCTCTTCCTCAAATTACCCACTTAGAGTATGCCATCTATTTCCCTCTGGGAACCTGACTTTTTCCCTATGTGACTACAATAAATTTCAAAGACCTGCAAAATTTAATACTTGTCACTCTTACTCCTGGAAAAATACTAAATATTGGTTTTCTGTGCATTATACCTGTGAGTTAGATTTAGGAAAAGCATTTTGTAGAAGCCATGCATTTACATATTATTGCACATTAACATTGCATGTAACGATTCCTGAGCCCAATGATGTGATGTTCTTAGCAACATATATCCTTGGTGGCTTTCATCAGAGATTCAAAAGTGTGTTTGCTTCTTCCTGATTATGCTATGCATGTTGTACAGATTATTTACCCTAAGGGTGAACTGAAAGCATTAAAAAAAACTCATCTTGAAATTTCACTGAATTATTAAATGATAGTTGAATTATTGTGATAGCTGAACATGACTAAATTATTAACTAATAGCTAGGAGATGAATGGCTATTTTATTGGCTTAGCTATCGACTATGAGATCAAGTGATGTTTTTAACATAAAGACTATAATTTAAAAGAAAAGGCTATTTTGTGATAACTTTAAAATTCTTATTTTACTGAAGCTTTATTTCTTTCTACACTCATTTGGTTATTTCAGTATTCTAACACTTTAAATTCTATCACTAAGCTTATCACTCTTTTTTTTTTAAAGATTTTATTTATTTATTTGACAGAGAGAGAGACAGCCAGCGAGAGAGGAACACAAGCAGGGGGAGTGGGAGAGGAAGAAGCAGGCTTCCAGCAGAGGAGCCTGATGTGGGGCTCGATCCTAGGACTCCAGGATCATGCCCTGAGCTGAAGGCAGACGCTTAACGACTGAGCCACTCAGGCGCCCCTAAGCTTATCACTCTTATGGACCTTACACTGATGTCTAATGTCTACAGCCAACTGTCTACTCAATATTTCCACCTGATTGACAGGTAAGCATCTCAGATTTTGAATAGCACATCAAACCTTTTATATAACCTCTAAAGCTTTTTCTTTCTAATGTCATTAAATAAGAACTTCATCATTCCACAAAAACAATCCATCTCCTCCTATTTTCAAAATACTTCAAAAATAGAACCTCTTTTCTCTACGTTGCTGATGACATACCCTTGGACCAATCTCTCTTTCATAGATTTTTACTAGATTCCTAACTAAACCTTCTACTGTCACCCAAGCCTTCTTTTTCTACTGTGAACACAGCAATGACAGTTCTTGTGTTAACATTTGATCATGACGCTTGTTTGCTCAAAGCCCACCAACAGCTTCCCACCTGACTTTGAGTAGATGACAAACTTGAAGCCTTCACATGATCTGCTCTCCTATTCCTTTCTGATCTTGGCTCCTATGATTCAATTCCTTGCTCACTAACCTTCATCACACTTGTCTTCCTTAATGTTCCTGAGCTTGGCAGGCATGCTTCCATGATAGAACTGTTGTACATCCTTTTCTTGTGGCCAGGATTGCTCTTTTTCTGTATGTCCACATGGCTTCATGCCTTGCTGTTTCACATCCTCAGACCTTCATTCACATCACTTCAATGTGCCCTATTCGACTCCCCCTTTAAAAAGTTGCAAATACTCTCCATCCTCTCTATTTACTGTATTTCTTCCTATTTTGTTTATTTTTATAGTTTTTATCACTCCCTTTCCTATCCCGTATACTTTGTTAACACTACCCTTAAAAAAAAAGAACCTCCTTCCTATAAGACACTCTCAGACATTAAGATGCATTAAGATGTGGCAGGGATTGTTATTTTATTACTATCATATTCCCAATTTCTAGAAGATTGCTTGGCACTTTTCAAAACTCAGTAAATATGTGTTGAATGAATGAATAAATATAGAACATCAACTACAAAAATCCTAATAATAAACAACAACCTCAGCTTTTCATTCTTAATTCTAAGCAATTTGTTGTCTGCTTCCTAGTCTACTCTATAACCTAAATTTTAACCCAACCACATGAAATAATACTGTCTCTTGAAGGTTTTGGTAACAATCTTTTTTTTTTAAGCTGATAAGATTATCATAGCTAGGAGGTCATTGGCCTTGTAATTCTTGCCACTAATTAACAGCAAAATGCTGGGCCCACCTATTGGGAAAAGTTAGAACTGCCACTAATTCTGATAATAAATTATTCATAGTGGGTTCCTGTGCTCATCAGTAAGGGTATTTTGTCTGTCTACAAGTATAAGGATATGCTGTTCTTGACAGTTTTTACCACTTCAAAAAATGCAATCAGATAACTTGGAATAGCAGGGTAAAATTCATCTAGAAAATAGGGTTTCTAGCTCTCCAATTAAGATTGAAATCACAAAATCACATTGTTTTTGTGTTCATAGAGGTTCAGAAAATTATATTATTGAATGTTTATACAGTGGTATGAATTATATAACTTTAGTTTTCTTTGCCAGTCAACATCTTAGAGAAAATGTAGAAAATAATAACCAAATATGGCTATTACCAGTTGCTGGTATGTTCACTTATTTACAGAATTAGCTTACCATCCTTTTTGTTGGATTTCATTAGCTTCAACAATTTCTTTCTGGGGTCTAATGCTCCTATAATTTTAAGGATTTGTTTTAAAAGTGCACATCAAGACATTTCAAGTAGTTATGAATTAAGGAGATACTTCATGATGAGAAAATACCATCTGGGTACATACCATTAGCACACAGTGGACAACATGAGGTCAAGTTCAATGAATATGTATTTTCTCCATAGTACAAATGCCACATGATGCAGAAATAGATCTTTGCCTATCTGGATAAGGGAGAGAATAAACGAGAACCAGACAAGTTCTTATAAATCACCCAATCTTCTTCTGTCATATGGGACAAAAATGAAGCCCAGTTAGGAAAAAAGATTTAATTTATTGAGAGCAAGACTGCATCATGTTAATATTACTAAGCCAAAAAAATTTACATATGAAATAATTCAGAAAATATTTGTGTAATTGACTATACAAAGTCACAAGTTAACAATCTAATAGAACTCTGAAATGACCTTTTACAGGCATAGTTAAGGCATCAGCTTAAAGATTGCATCCTATGTATGTGCGGATAAACCTATTACAAGGCTCTGTGTCACTGTTAGCTAGACTGCATAAACCCAGAAACCAAGTGTTGGAGGAAGAAATGATCACTCCCACAATCCTTCTCTCTGTTCCCCTTACAGAATATGTGCTTCCCAAGCCTGTACATATTCAGGATCTCTATAATTGAATGTTTTGGTTCAGAAACATTCCTATTCCTAAACAAACCTATTCCTTGGGGAACAGAAAACACTTCTATAGTAGTATGAAGTTATAAAGATTGGCTTCTGTTTGGGATTCTCCTGCCAGAAGAGTTAGTAGGAAAAGAAGAGAGGTAGATATTTTTATTATCATGAGAATATAAGATTGCTTCTACCTAATCGGTGCAAGGAGCAGTTTGTTTTGAACTCAACAAATTCACCAGGATGCCCCTTTGTGTTCTTGCCTTGGCAATATCCTCGTAAGGGAAATTGAAACAGTCAAAATCAGAGACCAAGGTGGTAACAGGAGCTCAATCCCTTCAGGAATGAAGGCCTGGTTTAACACACTTATCAAGTAACCAATTACTGCTAACCAACTAACGGAGGATAGTCAGAAGAAAGGCAGGTAGGGGCAAGGGGCCCTGTCCTAAGACGAAACGACCCTTAAAAGGAAAAAGACCCCATCCTGTTATTCTACACTACTTTGAAAGGAGCCCTCCACGCTTTCCCACATAAACAACTACCTGATAGGTAGATGAAAGCATGGACAAAAACTGATTGGGCGACAGGTGCATGGAGGGTTAATCTAATTAAAACAGCCCACCAGAAATCTCATAAAAACCCTAGACTTAGAAACTCCACTGGCCACCCTCTCTGCACCCCTCCCTCTTCAGGAGCTTTGTACTATCACTCAATAAACTTTGCTTTGCGGCCCACCTCTGTTCGTCTAGTCTACCTCTTCGTTTTTTGAAGCAGCGTGACCAAGAACCACTGGGCACGAAAGGAAAAGAAATCCGGAAACACAATAGCAACAGGAGGGATCTACAACTTTTTCCAGTAACATTCCTGTTTTACATTTTATTTGTTTATTTGGAAATTATGACGAACTCTGTTCGGGTTTCTGGGGCCAATTCCAATGTGTGTGGGGATTCCCTCCACCCCCATAACACCAAGCGATTTCGGGACACCGGCTGGGTATCAGAGAATTTAACGCAATACTGGCATTATCTACCCAGAGACAACATCAGATTCCACAGGTTATAGGTTCAGTCCTTTAAGACTGCTTTGCACTCCCACCTCAGATGCCAGTTACAAGTCCTAGACTGACTGCTACCTGTGCTGACCAACGAGCTATAGGCTAGAGGGTGCAACAACTTTCTCCTTAAGTTCAATTAATTTGCTAAAACAGATCACAGAACTCAGGGAAACACTTTTTTTTTTTAAAAGATTTTATTTATTTATTTATTTGACAGAGACAGAGACAGCCAGCGAGAGAGGGAACACAAGCAGGGGAAGTGGGAGAGGAAGAAGCAGGCTCATAGCAGAGGAGCCTGATGTGGGGCTCGATCCCAGAACGCTGGGATCACGCCCTGAGCCGAAGGCAGACGCTTAACTGCTGTGCCACCCAGGCGCCCCCAGGGAAACACTTTTTAACTTAATGTTTACCAGTTTATTAAAGGATATGTTAAACAGCTAGATGAAAAGATACATAGCAAAGTATGGAGAAAGGGTATGGAACGTCTATGCTCTCGTTAGGTACACCACTCTTCCCACATAATCACATCTTCGCCAATCCAGATGCGATCTGATTCCAGTCCTTTTGGATTTTTATGGAGGCTTCAATACATAGTCGGGATTGACTAAGTAATTGGCTACAGACTGATTCAACCTCTAGTACCTCTTGGGGAGGAGCAGGTCTGGGGGATTGTTGGAACTCAAACTTCCAATCCTCTAATCACAAATTTGATCCTCCAGGCAACTAGCTTCCGCCCTTGGGTGGGGTCCAAAGGCCACAATCATTAACGTAACAAAGGACCCCTTAATCGCCCTGGTCAAAGGAAATTCCTAAGGTTTTAGGAGTTATGAGCTGGGAGTATTGGACAAAGACCAAATATGTATGAGAAATAAATTTTGGTCATCAAAATGACCAAGCATATATTTCTTATAAATTACAATATTGCACTAACCATCACCTTAAAGAATCAGTGATAGATAAAAGTGAATGAACTTAATGTGGGCAGTAAGTAGATCCGAAATGTGCAAAGGGTTCAGTGTAGCTGACAGTATCAATAGCAAGTGCTTTTTCTGTGTGCTCAGATCTAATGGCTTCTTACTGCAAACACCTTCAACAAATTGCCTCAGGGCTTTCTATGGCTGCCTGGACATATTCTGCATATGCTTGCAGAGAAGAAACTGCCATAAATGAATTGACAGTTAAATACTCCAGTTGTCTTCACAGCTTGTGTAAGGCAACCTATGTATTTTCTTTAGAGCTGCCCAGATGTTCCCATGGCAATTGAGCCCTACTTAACCACAGCAGTAATCTGATTCCTAATGCATCCTGCATGGATGTCCTTCCCTTCCCTGTTTCACCTCTCTATTCCTCTACTGGTGTTTTCTAGGACCACTTTCCTAAGAAGCTACTCTAATAATCAAATGCTTTTCTCAGTATCTGCAATTGGAAATATCCAACCTAAGACCTATTGTATGTCAGAGAAGCAAAAACACCAGGATTGCGTAAGAAGTGTTTAAGGCATTGTGGAGGATTGCTATTTTAAATAATTTTCTTGGGAAAAGCTTAATTGACAAACTGATATTTAAGCAAAGATCTGAGGGAAGCTGTCAATGCCCAAAGGAAGAATATGGTGGGTAGGGGATAAAATCATGAGACTGGAATATTTCCAGCATTTATCAAAATATTTAGGTGGCTATAGACTCTGAAATAGAATAAGAGAAAAATAGAATAGTAGGACATGAAATTAAAAGGAGGCGAGACAGTGATAGGATTGGGGAGACTAGAGTCTCCTAGTTCACTGTAAACTCTGCTTTTTACTCTGAAAAGGAAGAGATACTATAGGAGGGGTTTTGATGATTTGATCTGTCTTAGACTTTTAAAGTATTCTTTTGGCTTTTGTGTGAAGAATGGACTTTATTATTGTGCCGAAGATAAAACGGAAAGAAAGTTATTACTGATTCAGAAGTTTGGGACCAGAATAACACTAACTTCAGTGTTTTGGACCAGAATAACTAAATGAAGACAGAGATAGAGGGTATAAGGAGAAGAGCAGGTTTTGCAAAGAGGGGGTTTGGAGTTCCCTTTGGATTTGTTAAATTTGAGTTGCTCATTAGACATCTAAGAGAAGATGTAAGTAGATAGTTTTATAGGAATATGGAGTTCCAGAGAAATGTCTGTACTGGAAATATTAATTTGAAGTTATCAGTAAATAGTCATCAGGACACATTATCTTTATTTTCTATGTACCAAATGTTAAATAATACAATGTTTATAAAGGTTATGATTAGAATTTACACATTCCTTTATTTGTTTTATGCTATCCTTTAATTCAATACTGATTATTGATTGGGACTCCAAGGAGGTAATTAGAGGATAAAATTAATCACTTTTTAATGGACACAAATCAGATATGTCATCAGAATAATAAGAGATAAGTTGATTGAAAATGTTAAAGTTTATTGAAGGGGTAATATTTTTGATTAGCTAAAAAGGAATAAATGGAAAAGTAAGGGATAACTGAACATGACATGATGTGTAGTTCCAAAGTAAATGTTATCTAAATTAAGGAGAAGATTACCAGAGGAAAAGTCAAAACAATCCCAGCAACACCTTCTAAATAACCACAAAATTCCAGTGGGAATTCATCATGTTATCCTGTCAAGTGGAGAGTATCTCATTGTATTTCGACAAGTTCTTAGTCCTGTGATTTCAAGTGTTTCTGAAGGGACGCTCTCATGGTGATGTAAATATACAGAAAGATTCGGTACATCCACGAGGGAGTGGAGAGTTCATATATAAGAATCTATTGCGGATCGGAGTGATTTGGTTAAGTCATTCTATCCAACCTACTCATTGGACAAGTTTTATTCAGTGTTAAGAAAGGTGATCTAAACACTTTAAAAGTAGTTCAAGATGTATGTTATTCCAATATGTGAGAAGCATCTTTTCCAGTGGCAGGGACCACTGCAGCCCAGGACTCTGCTGCATGACTCAGATGACTGCAGCTACTCCTGACCCATTGGCACCTTTAAAGTTCAGGGTTTGAACTGTAGGAGACTTCTAATTTAGGAATGATCTCATGCTCAATTTATATCAACATCACAGAAGCAACACAATGAGAAGCTAATAGAGTAGTATCAGGCTTCAATCAGAAGAGTTGTTTAAATAGACCCCTTGAGTTTGCCTGAGATACTGGCTCTTTTCTGGTCCTTAGTCTCTGAAGGCAGGAGATAGATTCTGTAAGGGGAGAGACATTACTAGGGACATGATTATTCAGATATTGTTCTGTTCTTTCTCTGCTTATATCTTATCCATGGAGAAAATTGTGGAATAAGGGAGAGAAGTTTACTGTGGCTAGTCATGTTGACTTTTAAGGCTCCTGGGCTCATAGGTATATTCCCAAAGTTGGCTTTTAGCTCCATTTCTTCTCTATTTGTCCATCACAATGACCCCATGGTGGCTATGTTCTCTTGTCAACTACAAACAACAGGGTAGAGACATGGGTAGATTTTTTTTTTTTTTAAGATTTTATTTATTTATTTGACAGAGATAGAGACAGCCAGCGAGAGAGGGAACACAAGCAGGGGGAGTGGGAAAGGAAGAGGCAGGCTCATAGCGGAGGAGCCTGATGTGGGGCTCGATCCCAGAACGCCGGGATCACGCCCTGAGCCGAAGGCAGACGCTTAACCGCTGTGCCACCCAGGTGCCCCAGATTTTTTTAACCAAATATTTTACTTTCTCGTAAGACAAATTTGTTCTAATATATGTTTGGGGAATAATTGTTCATGTAAGATATACATTTTTCTATATCTCACAGACTTCCAAATTTCTCACTGAGTGATGATTTTCTCATTTTCAGTAGGAAGGACAGCATTAGACCTGCCACCAACTCTGGGGTATACAAAAAAAAAAAAAAAAAAAAAGACTACGTCACCACAACTGTCCCAATTTTCAAGTAAACACATAGGTCCTGGTGGAAAAGTGTCAAGAAAAAGCATGCTTGCATTTCGTGGGAATTTAATTTGTAATGCCAGAGCTAAACAAATGAATACATATATAATTAATAATTTATTAATATAAAAATACTTTTGTATTATTTAGAGAACTGAAGTTTAAAACTCACTGAGATAAGTGTGCCAACTTATCATTTTCATTGGTTTTTCATGACATTTAAGTAAAAGGTCTTAATATTTTAATATGAGGAGATAAGTGTTCTGTAATATAGATTTATAGCCATAAACTTTAAGAAACCATCAGAAAAACCACCTAATAAAAATCTTAACCTTTGATACACTGGATGGCCATGTTTCAAGAGAATGGGCACACTTTGATCATCTCCCAGGTCTAAAAAGAAAGTTCTCATAATCATTACTATGTAGGATAGACTCCTGAATTTCCTGCTTCTTGTAGTGTAATACCTTGGATTTGCTAAAGCAAGTCCAGGCGGAGACAGGATTATTTTTAGGGCTACTAAATTAAGTTGCATAAATTGGAAGAGTAAATCTGATACGTGTCACTCTGCTTTATTTTGTTTTCCAAAAAAAAGAGAGTTTATGCCAGTATTACTTCATAATCAATACATTCTTATCTGCATTTATGAAAATGTGAAACAAGATTTTTGTGTTTCTCTGAAATTTATGTCATATGCAACTTCCTTCCTTCACTTGCAGCTGTATCATTAATTAAATTAGTCAAAAACTTTTATTACTATATAGTTGTTGAGGTATAGCAATGCCTAGAAATGTCCATATGCCACCAAGCATATCATATTTTAGTACTGATTCTTATTTTACCATTTCTATGATACATTGACATATTTAATTATTATGCATTTGTTTTAAGTGCTCCTCCCCAATCCTCACTGAAATATCTATGGTGCAATTAAAAAATAATAATAGTAATAATAAATGTGTGTTCATTATAGAAAATATGGAAAATACCACATAGAGAAGGTCTGTTTGTTTTTATTGTTGTTGTTTGACTTGTGTTTATTTTTTAAAAGCCACAATCTCACACCATAAGCATTTTGGTACTTTTCTTTCCCAGTTTTTTTTTTTTTATATAGTCCTCACATTATTTGAATTGTATTTCAGAAGGCACATACTGAGGTGGCGTCTGTGATACTATGATTCCTTCAATGGACATGTATCTACTCCCTTTTCCTTTGAGGAAAAAAGGAGTTAGAATTGCACCACTCATAGATCCAAGACACAGATTAAGCCAGTTAGAGACTTTCCTTAGCAAAAGCCCTTTCCTTTGTGAATGTAGACATATTCATATGCTACCACAAAAATGTTGGTGCCATGAGTCCTACTGTGTATAGAATTGTGTCTGTAGAAGGAGTGAGTGAAGCCAACATTCAAAAAGAAGGCAAGATAAGAGATAGAAAAATTAGAAGGTCCAGGATCCTGGTTATAATCTTTGTGTTCCCCCATGATATCATGGATTTTGCTCTTAAGAGGTTTGATTTTCTTTCTATGATCAACTCTAAAATTTACCAATCATATCATGCTAGTTGATTTGAATCTCTCACTTTTATCCAAATGAATTCTGACCAATAAAAATACCACATACACAAATAGCATTCTGGCTTTTAATCCAAGTACAAACTATGCCTGATCACTTTTAGCTTCTAAGTTCAATTGATATGAAGAGTGTTCAAGATTAGGCTGTTGGTCTAAGCATTATATGTAAGTATTTCCCTTCTTATTAAAATAAATTAATGTCTGTATAATATTACCAATGTGGTTGTATCATAGCTTAATTGATCTTCTCCATATTGTGAGACAAATTTCACCAGTTAGAAATAATACTGAAACAGACATTTACTCATATTTTTATATTTTTATTTACATATTTTAGGTTAATATCATTTGATAGATTCCCAAAGGTGGGATTAATGCATCAAAAGGAATAAACATTTTAATAGTTTTAAATTCCTATTGACAAATTGCTTTCCAAAATGAACGAACTGATTTATTCTTCAACTAGAACTGTTTTAACCATTAAGTAGTGTTACTTTTTCAATATTTCTAATTTAGAAAGTAAAACATAATGTCATTGAGGTTTTAATTTGTGTTTATTTGATTAGTGGTAAGATTAACTATCTTGATATATGTTATGCTATTTAATATACCTGACCTATTTGTATGAAATCAAATACATCATTAATGAGAAAAACTGTTCCTATATTCACTTTGTGTGGATAATACAAATCAGTAGTTACCTAGGGCTTTAAGACTTGTATATTAAAAATACCAAAGTTATTTCCTTTGTTAACGGCACCAAAATTTTGGACCTGTATTAAAATATTGGTGACAGGGAATCATCATGCAAATTTTATAAGCATAATACCTATGCTGGAGCTTTTTACTGAAAATGCATTGTTACGACATATGTAGATTAACCATAGTGGTTATTTATTCAACAGTGAACAGAACACACGTATTTCAGAGCTCTCTCCATTATCATGGGCATCTTAGTACTAAGAAAAGCATCGCTCCCAGTAGCAGGTTTTAAAAAAATCACTCTCTCTCCAAACAGCAGCGTGACTTTTGACACTTTCAGGCAGATTAAGAATTGAAGTCACAGTGGGCAGCCATAAGAGCCTAAACACACTGAGCAATGGGTCTCTCCATTGGTGGGAGGAAATTAGTGGCTAAAGCCCTTAAAACCATGGATCAATGGTGGTGATGTGCTACAGGGAATCTATGAACAAGCTCCTTTCTTTTCTGTCTCACAGGGGGCATCAGTAGAGAGTGATTCGTTGAAGTCAATAGAGACCATTGTGAAAGTAGTGTGTATGTGTGGATTTAAACTGACCTGAGATATAGCTAAAAGGAAAATAAAATACGTGTCTAAGGCTGTCATAATTACTTCCTATATCGTTGGTCAAAAAATCTTCTCAGACATCTAACAAAATGAAAATAACAAAAAATCCACAAATGTGCAAAATCATATTTTTTTATTTCTGAAATGATCTGGTTGTAAAATAATTTCATTTCAAGAATAATAGAGAAGACATATGCTCTCTCTTCTGACTTGATGGAAAATGACAGTCTCCAGTTCAGTGTAATTGACATAGTATGCATGATGATATACTAGAATGCCCAAAGCATGGAAACAAATATGCAGCTGAATTCAGGTCCAGATTGGCTACATTAAAATTTATTACAGGTTGGAAGCTTCCATTCTGCTGATAAATAGGTTACCTTGGAATTTTCCTATCTATCTTTCTCTTAACTGAAGTTATCCTCTTTGTACCTCCTAGTTTTTATGGACAAAAATAAGAACAATACAGAATTGCTATTGTGTTGAAGACTATGTAAGAGGGAACGCTGGTGATCAATAAAGATGAGACAGAAGCTTCACTGAATTGTTCCTGACCACTCTGTCCCAGCTCCTTCAGCAGATACCTCGATTAGTGGCATCACTTGTAGATATATGTGCTTTTACTGCTAAATCTTGATCTGTTGGTTTCGAACATTATCTTTTGACTTCCAGTAATGAGAAAATTGTATTTTCTTATACTATCCCTTTCCCTCATTCTTCATAAACACTGATACACCTGTTTCTAGTTAAGTCACTAATCAGTGATGACTTGATTGTGATCATGTGAATGTTGTCTTCTGAAGAGCCAGAGGATATAATACAATTACCTTTCTTTATGGTATAGGTTTATGTTTCTCCTTGAAACCATAATTACCTTTCCGTCTTTCCCAAGTTAATTGTCTAATTCTTCATTAGCAAATCTTTTAAAATGTCTTGTTATACTTATCTCTTCTATTTTTGTACTTTAGGTTCTTGCCTCTAAAAATTCAAGGTTCTCTTGCTCCAAACTGGACCGATTTTTCCCTAGATCTGCTCAATGCTGTCATTTCAGGCTTATTTTTGGACATGGACATGGAATTGGATGTTGACAATCTATATTAGGAAGTTCCAAGTACGTATGATTGTTATTGCTCTTTAGATGACGTATATAGAAACATTTAAGATATTTCATTTATTTGTGTTTTAAATTTCACAATAGTGTTCAAGTTTGTTTTGTTTTGTTTTGAATTTTCCTGTGTGCTTGTTGTAATCCTTCTCTCTAAAGATGTGTGTCTTTCCAGGTGCCTGGCTGGTCAGTCAATAGAAGATGCAACTCTTAGTCTTGGGGTTGTGAGTTCAAGTACATGATGGGTACAGAAATTACTTAAAAATAAAATATATATGTATATATTTATTTATTTAAAAATAAATAAAAGTAAATAAAGATGTGTGGCTTTCAATTGTGAGACCTCAAGTTGTATTATTTCTTTGGTAATTTTCTCTCCCACATCTTGCTCTTTTCACTTAGTAGGAGTTCCTAATACTGTGGTGTTAAGTATTTGGATTAATGTTCTGCTCTGGTATCTATTCTTTCATAATTTTGTACTTTTTATTCTAATTTCTAAGAGAATTTATTGGTTTCCTCTCTCAGTAAAATAATTCCAAATCTTTTCCTTTTTTTTCATTTCATCAGTCATAGATTACATTTCCAAGAGCTAGTTCTTGTTCTCTGATTCTGGATGTTCTATTCTGGATGCAATATCTTCTCCCATCCTTATATCCAAAAATACACTTTTTTTTTTCTTTTAGTAGTCCACCTAGTTTCATCCTCCTATAAAATTACATTTTCTGTTTGTTTGGTGGTCTCTCTACTTCATATTGGAGGTTTTTCTTAAATGTCACATATTTTTTGGCTATGTCTAAAGATTGGGTGTTTATGTGAGTAGGTGTGGCATGTTAAAGAAATTTGCTTTAATATAATTGAGTAAGGTCTTGGATATTCTTTAGAGGATTGTCAAACAAAGAAGTGTTTCCTCATACTCTTTTAAGTTTACCTAGAAAAGAAACTTTAGAACTTCTGCCTAAGGAGGTATATCACCTGACAGTAGGGGAAAAGTGTTGGAGTATCTTCCATGTACAGATTTAATCTTAATCCCTCTATTTTTAATCCTGCGTTTTTTCTGGACTCTATCATAGTAAGTATGATAGTAAGTAACAAACTTACTTATTTATCATAGTTGGTATGATGTAAGTAACAAACTTCAGAGTTTGGTTTTTTTGTGTGTGTTTTTGGAGGGGAGGTGTGAAGGGGGGGTGTCGGGTTTGTTCCTTCTTAGTAATTCCCTCTAAGCTGTGTAGTTACTTTTATCCAACTATTTCAACTTCCTTTTTTCTCTTTACTTTTCATACTCCAGAAGCATATTGAAGTCTATTTTATACACTCCCACTCTTATGTTGTTCATTGATTTGGATTTAGGTCTTTTTATTCCTTTAAATTCATTATAGTAGTTTTTCTGGAGGGATAAAAGAGGTGCATTTGTAGTCAATATACCATCTTATATTAGAAGTCCTTCCTTGTACATTTTTCCCCCTTCTAAGTTACCTTTATAATCAAAGAATGAAGTGAGAATGGGTTAAACTTTAACAAAGGTAACCATGGGAAAGGACAACTTAATCTAGAACCTTGCAAACTTTATTGTCTAAGCATTGTCTTTTATTTAAGTAGCTTAATGTCCTGGTACTCATAAACCCTTTCACTTTTCCAAAGAATCATCATGTTATTTTGTGTCTTTGTGCTTTCCGCTCCAATTACCTCCTACTTACTCTTCAAGATGTAGCGTATGTAGTACCTCTTAGAAAACCTTCTGATTCTCAGAATGTATTAAATAATCTTCCCTGGTGATCCAATTGCCTGCGGTTTTTATTTTACTGAGCTTTATATGAATTCATCTGTTTCACCAACTATATTGAAATCCATATCTTATTTGTATCTTACCAGCACCTAACACAGCTTCCAACCAGAAGTAAAAATAGGAGTAGGTACTTTTAAATATTTATCAAATTGACAAATGAACAAAATAACTGCCTTTTGTAAGTATGTTTTCAACATAAGCCAGCAGTATAATATAGTTGGCAGAAATGTTATTACAGTCTGAAGTTGAATTAAAGAAAAACAATGTTTGTTAAAAAAAAAGACAAGTTTTGTTATAGGCCCATCATATTTTAAAAATTGTACATACTCCTGAAAATTACATTTTAATAGATATATTAAGAAATAAAATTATAGTATGATAGGAAATGGGAAAGCATGATACATAGGGGCCTGTAAACCATCTTGATGGAACAGCAGTTGAAGGAAATAGAAATTTTTCATCTCATATTTTAAAAGCTCTAGGACATGATGGATATTCCTAAATATGTGAAGAGTTGTGGTATGATTGTAGAATTAAATTTTTTTCTGAGTTTAACTCCAATGAAAAATCTAGATGAATGAGTAGTAGAATTTTGGTTCAATATGAGGAAGGACTCCCCAACCAGAACACATTGCTTATGAGGAAATGGCTTTCTCCTTCATGAGAGGTTCCAAACTGATTGACCACATCTCTGGAATGTTTTAGGGAGTTTTTCTGCATAAGATCAGAAGCTGGACTATAGGACCTCTAAAGTGCCCTCCAATATCAAGTGTTTGGACTTTTACAGTGGAATAAAAGGGCTTAGCAGAATAAAGATGTCATCCAAACAGCAGAATTAGTGAATCATGAATTGGAAGCTGTTTATATACAAAGTATAGATGGTAAAATTAAAATTATAGTATTCAGAAAAACTTTGTGGTCAAAACAATAGCGAAATTAAAATTGAAAGAAAGCGTTTGACCTATTACTTCATTTTATGTAACCCATAATGTATTTTTTGCTCACAATTGTTATAATTTCATTGATATATCACTAACAAATATAGGTATTCTCAATTTTGTCAGGTGATTAAGAGCTTTAAAAGCTGGAAGGCTTAAATAAATGAATTACCAAATTAAATAACTTTCATAAACCTGCACAGATAATGAATTAATTATAATACTTAGACTTTATATGCTTGCTTTAACATGTAGCATTCATATGGCTGACATAATGTATAATAGTTAAAATTATTGCATCTTAATATGGAGGCAAAACTGCATGATAAAAGGATAATGATTCTGAGTAATTTCCATTTACAATCTTCTAAATCTATGGAAGACAAGTATCAACTATGTATTTTCTTTTACAATCACAGAGGAAAAGATACTACCTACTTTGCATTCATTATTGGATCTTAATCTGATTAAGAACACTCTCCTGCTTGTTTGTACTAGAAGAGTGGGCTGTTTACGCCTCTCCCAAGTTACTAACAAAATTGAACCACTCTTCTTTCGATTGTCCCTGAAAACATTTATCAAAAATATGCCGCGATCTATTAAATTGTTTCTGTTACTTCAAAATATAAAGGTAGAAGTTTCTAAATTCAATTTAAATTATTCATTTCACTTAGGATATACTTGGTATTTTAGTTTCTCTTGTAATTTTATGTGAGTAATCTGTGTGTATTTGACATTTGGATTTTCTTTTGATGACCCATATACTGAGTTCTGCATCTAAAGAACGTTTGGCAGAAAAGGCTTCTCTCTGAATTTTGATTTTTGTAGATAAGAATCTGCACAAATCCCACAAGGTTACTATGCAGAGGCAGATGTTTGCTATAAACTACAGTTCAATCCTATGCCCTGCCACTGTCTACTTTCCCTTCCATATATCATCACCAAAAAATAACAAGATAATAGAAAACAAGTTTTGATTCCAGAATGATTTTGGTTGATGATGATGAATGAAGCAGAATAGACAGCTTGATTTTCATAAGTTAAATTGAACTTGCAGTGCCAAATGCAGCAACAACAGCAAAAAAGATTAGCAGACATGACAAGGGAAAAGAGAAGAATTTATGTGCAAACACAAAATGTCATTTGAAAAAAAAAGGTGTTATGAAAATGTACAAATGCATAGTTACTGAAATGCTGGCAGGAAAAAAAAAACAAAAACCCTAAAAATACATTATCCAATGTTGGAAGCAATTGTTAAGAAGAATCAGGGCCAAGTAAACAGAGCAATGTGGTTTCAGGAAATAACTTTGTTTTATTTGGGCTATCCAAGAAACCATACTCAGATTCTTTGGCATACAATGCAAGTAATTAGAAGGAACTACAATCTACCTACTATCCAAAGGAGAAAATGGCCTAGGTGGCAGCAGTGAATACTTCAGCTAATAAAAAGAACATTCCCCATCATTCACTTACCACCTTTTATGAAGTAAACAGTTCTAACTGGGACACTGTCTTGAGGTTACACTGTGAAGAGTAAGATAATAATGTTTCACCATTAATAGATCCAAAAAATTTGTGATAATAATCTCTTCCTCTGGTTTGTGGTTTCTTAAGGGGCAAACTGAAAAATTCATCAAAATGACTTTTAAATGCAGATTTTAACCTAAAGATCCTTCACATTTTGCTGTATTAATAGAATTGTTTAGTATTGTTAACAGAAACGAGTGACCAAAGATACTTAAATCAGTCTCATATTATTGTATATAATGCATTTCTGGGAATGTCTTTTAAAAAGTTAAAAAAAAAAAGCATTGGATTCAGATGTCTAAAGTGAGGGGAGGGACATTTGAGAAAGGCGAAAATGTAAAAATTTAATTAATTAAGAAGCCTAAATAAAGTTTAGGGAAATTATTTTTTTTAAATACCTTTTTTTTTTCAAAAATATAAGTTTTCTTCAAAATAAGAAAACATGAGTTGACTCTTGTTCTTGATCATAAAAGAGTAATTATTTGGTAATGCAATCTTCCTCACACTGTAAACTGTAAAACTGGACCAAATATATACAACTGCTGTCAGAGTTTGGATAACAAACAGCATAGGACTGTGCTTCCTGAAACAAGGGAAACATGAGATTAGCACCACAATTCACTAGAGTCTCTGGTTAGTGGCACTTTCTGGATCACAGCACAGTGAGAACTCAGGATCACAGTGGCCTTTCTGAGTGGAGGAGGCTGAGATCATATTTTTTGTGACTGCAGAGGCTGCTAGAGTTTGAAGGGCAGGGAGTGGGAGAGAAGGGAATGCATATGAAAGATTACAGTGATCTGCATAAAGCCTGTTTGGAAGAATATTAAGCTGAGCATGCACAGGGCAAGACTTCATAAGACTTGGCAGAGAAGTGCTGCTAGGATTAATAAGGGAAGCAGACATATTGGAAATCACACAGTGCTGAGAGACATAATTTGGACCAGCCAGAAAAGAGACTCTGCTAAGGCCTTAGGCACTGAGTAGACATCCCTGAAAACTCATGCTTTAGGAGATATGTCTAACAGAAATTAAAAATATGCTGCAAAAAAAAAAAAAAAAAGCGATAATCTGCCAGTAAGTTAACCACTCATCAAAACAAAAAGCACCATTCTAAACAAACAAACAAATACTGTAGACCACTGAAAATGTGAGATATATGATATTTAGCATAAAATTTTAAAAATTACTAGATGTGCAGAGAAGCAGAAATGTGATTTGCCCAGGGGAAAAGAAGAATCAATTGAAACTGAAACCAAGATGATCTAGATGTTGAAATGAATAGAAAAAGAAAAAGAGAAATTTAAAAAATTTACATGGACTAAAAAGAAAACATACTACAAATAAAAGCTGGATATTATATATTAATAGCAAATAAAACAGACTTTAAGGAAAAAGACATTACTAGAAATAATGAAGAAATTTTTTAAATCAACGAGACCTAACAGGCACCTACAGAACACTTAACCTGAAAATAGGAGAATACTCATTATCTTCAAGTATACATAAAACATTCTCTAGGATAGACCATATGCTAGGTTATAAAACCAACCTCAACAAATTTAAAAGAACTGAAATCATACAAAGTTTGTTCTGTACCCCCAACGAAAGGAAATTAGAAATAAATAACTAAAAGAAACTTGAGGAATTTACAAAAAGATAGAAAATAAACTACAGATTCCTAAGTAGTCAATGAGTGAAAAAAATCATAAAGGAAACTAGAAACAATTTTGAAATGAAGGAAAATGAAGATACAACATATCAAAACCTACAGGATACAGATAAAAACAGTGCTTAGAGAAAGACCTTAAATGAAGAACCTAAACTTCTACCTTAACACATTGGAAAAAGAGTAGCAAACTAAACTCCAAGCAGAAGGAAGGAAATAATAAAGATTAGAGTAGAAATTAATGACTTGGAAAATAGAAAAGCAATAGAGAAAATCAATGAAACCAAAAGTTTGTTTTTTGAAAAGTGTAACTAGATTGACAAGTCTTCAGGTACGCTGATCAGAAAAAAGGGGGTGGGGGGAGAAAACTCAAATGATAAAATCAAGAATAAAAGAAGGGATAATGTTACTGACCTTACAGAAATAAAAAGGTGATTATAATGGAATATTATGAGCAACTATAGGCCAAAAAATCAGATGTGGATAATGTGAACAGATTCCTAGAAAGAAAAGAAAAACTACTTAACCAGACTAAAGGAGAAATAGAAAATCTGCATAGACCTATAATAAGAGATTGAATTATTATTTTAAACACCCCCCCAAAAAAGTCCAAACCCAAATTTCTTCACTGATGAATTCTGCCAAAAATCTAAAAATAAATTAACATCAATATTCTCAAGCTCTTTTAAAAGTAAATAGAATGCAATACTTTTCAACTCATTCTATCAAGCAAGGATTTCCCTGGTGCCAAAATCAGCCAAAAATACCTGAAGACTAATCTCTTTTATGAATATAGATTCAAAAATATTCAATAAAGAAAAAGTAGACCAAACTAATGTCTTTATTTATACACACTATTAAAAATAATTATACATCCAGAACCAAGTAGGATTTATCCCAGGAATGAAAGGTTGGTTTAACATACGAACATCAAGGTAGTATACCCTTACAATAGAATAAAGGAGAAAGACACATGGTTATACAAATAGATGCAGAAAAAGCATTTGACAAAATTCAAGAAACTTCCACGATAAAAACGCAACAAACTAGGAAAATAAGGGAACTTAATATTCCTTTATCATCAGATAAATCATTATTTGTATTTCTTTATCAACCTGTAACAAGACATCTATAAAAAGCTCACTTCTAACATCACACTCAACAATAAAAGAAATAATGCTTTCTTCTTAAGATCAGGAATAAGAGAAGATTGTGTGCTCTGACCACTTCTGGTCATTATTATATTGGAGGCTCTAACCAGGGCATTCATCGGAAGAAAGAAAGAAAGAAAGAAAGAAAGAAAGAAAGAAAGAAAGAAAGAAAGAAAGAAAGAAAGAAAGAAAGAAAGAGGGAAAGAAAGAAAGAAAGAGAAAGAAAGAAAGAAAGAAAGAGAAAGAAAGAAAAAGAAAGAAAGAAAGAAAGAAAGAAAGAAAGAAAGAAAGAAAGAAAGAAAGAAAACACAAAAGGCAACCAGATTAGAAGGGAAGAATTAAAACTGTCTCCATTTGTAGATTACATAATCTTGAATACAGAAAATCCTTTAAAAACTCACTAAAAACTGGGGCTCCTGGGTGGCTCAGTTGGTTAAGCATCGCTCAGGTCATGGTCTGGCGTCCTGGAATAAAGTCCCTTATTGAGTACCGTGCTCAGTGGGGAGTCTGCTTCTGCCTCTCCCTCTGCTCTTCCCCACTGCTCATGCTCTTTCTCATGCTCTCTCTCTCTCTCAAATAAATAAATAAAATCTTTTTAAAAATCCACTGAAAACTATTATAACTTATTATAATAAGTTCATATAAAAACTTATTTTAGCTAATAAACTAGTTCAGCCAGGTTACAAGATATGATATCAATATATATAAAAAATTATATTTCTATAAACTAGAAATGAACAATCCAAAAGTGAGATTAAAAAATAATTCTATGTACAATAACATATAAATGAATAAAATAATTAGGAATATCTTTAACATAGTGAGTGTATAGTAGGTTGAGTGGTGGCCCTAAAAAATAGATGTGTGGATGTCCAAATTCCTGGAATCTGTGAATATTTCCTTATTCCTCAAGAGTCTTTGCCAGTGTAAGTAAATTAAGGATCTTGGTATGGAATCATCCTGGATTGCACACATGGTCTCGAAATATAATGGCAATTGTCCTTATTAGAGAGACTAGGAGAAGACACAGACAAAAGAGGAAATGGTGATATACAGACAGAAGTAGAGATTGGAGTGATAGTTGTAAGCTTAGGAATGCCAAGGAGTGCCAAGAGCCACTCAAAGTTAGAGGAGACAAAGTATGGAATTTCCTGTAGAGCTTCTGAGGGAGTGTGGCTTTCTAGACAACTTGATATCAGACTTCTAGTTTCCAGAAGAGTGAGAAAGTAAATTTCTCTTTGTTTAAGCCATTAAATTTATAGTAACTTCCATGGGAGTCACAGAAAACTGATACAAAATGTAAAACTTATACACCGAAAATGTGAAAATATTGTTGACATTAAGGAAAGTTTGTCTTGCTATAGATTAAACACAATCCTTATCAAAATGCTAGCTTGCAGAAAAGCAGAAGTTGATCCTAAAATGCATATGGAAATCAAGAGACCCAGAAAAGCCAAAACAATCTTTAAAAAGAAGAACAAAGTGCAGGACTTACTTACTTCCAGACTTTAAAAATGTAGAGCAAGAAAATAGAGTAATCAAAACAGTGAGGTACTGGTAGAAGGATAGATATAGATCAGTGGGATAGATTTAAGAGTCCAGAAATAAATCTTAAATTTATGGTCAATTGATTTTCAACAAAGGTGCCAAGAATATTCAATGGATGAAGGAATAATCTTTTCCATGAATGGTCTAGGACAATGGGATATCTATATGCAAAAGAATGAAATTGGGCCATTTACTCACACATGAAAAATAAGTTAACCCCAAATGAATTATCAACTAAATGTAAGAGTTAAAATTACAAAATTCTTAGAAGAACATCTAAGAATAAATCTTCATGAACTTGGGTTAAGCAAGGGCTTCTTAGATAATACACAAAAAGCACAAGTTACATAAGAAATTTAAAAATTAACACACTGAAGAAAATCAATACATTGGACTTCATCAAAATTAAAATTAAAAACTTTTGTGTTTTGAAACACACTATCAAGAAAGTGAAAAAACAACCCATAGAATGGGAGGAAATATTTTAAAATCATATGACTGAAAAGGATCTAGTATCCAAAAAATGTAAAGAACACTTATAACTCAACAATAAATGGAAAACAAACAAACAAAAAACATGAAAAGCGGGCAAAGGATATGAATAGGCATTCTTCAAAAAACAACAACAATAACAAGCAAATGATCATTAAAGACATTAAAAGATACCAAACATAATTAGTTATCAGAGAAATACCAATCAAAACTATACGATTATACCACTGTGTACCTACTAGAATGACGATACACAAAAACAAATAATTACACATGTTGATGAGGGTGTGGAGAAATTGGAACCTCATAATGTTGGTTGTAATGTAAATGGTGCAGCTGCTTTAGAAAAAAAGATCAGTTCCTCAGTGAATCCCTCAAAAAAGAAAAGTCATGGACCTGATTGCTTCGCTGGTGAATTCTACCAGACATTTAAAAAACTAACACCAATTCTTCTCGAATTTGTCCAAAAACTCGAAGAGAAGGGAACAATCCCTAATCAATGCTATAGGTCGGGATTGTCCTCATAATAAAGCCTGACAGACACTACGAAATATCATGTTCCTTATGAACATGGATGAAAGCAACCTTAACAAAATAATAGCAAACTGAATTCACCAGCATATTAAAATGTTTATATATCATGACAAAGCAAGATTTGTCCTGGAATAAAATGATGACTCGATATATAAAAATCAATCAATGTAATACATCAAATTAACAGAATGAAGGAGTGAAAAACCGCATAGCAATCTCAGTGCAGAAAAAAGAATTTGACAAAATGCAATACCCTTTCACAAACTAGGAACAGAAGGGAACTACCTTAACGTCATAAAAGCCATAATGAAAATCCACAACGAACATCATTATGGTAAAAGATGAAATTTTTCTGCTGAGATAGGGAGCAAGGTAAGAACATTTGCTTTCACCACATACATTCTGATGAATGGTCCTAGAAATTCTTGCCTGAACAATTAGACAAGAAAAAGAAATAAAAGTCATTCAGATTGAAAAGGAAGAAGCAAATTTAACTCTGATCATGAATGATATGACCTTATATGTAGAAAACTCTAAGTATTACACAAAAAAGTGTTAGAACTAATAAATGAGTTCAACGAGGTAGCAAGATACAAAGTCAACACGCACAAAAATACCAAACAAAAGAAAAAAACAAAACAAAACAAGTATCCATGAGGATGTGGAGAAATTGGAATCTTCGTCACATGACTGGTGGAAATATAAAATGATATAGCTGCTATGGAAATCAGTATGGAGATTCCTATGGGTCTGTTCAGATTATGTAATTTTTTATAATTCAGTCTTGGCACATTTCATGTTTCTGGGAAAGCTGTCCATATCATCAAGGCTACCCAATTTGTTGGCATACAATTGTTCATTGTACCCTTTTATGATCTTTTTATTTCTATGAAACAGGGAGTGATGTCCCCGCTTTTGTATCCGATCTTAGTAATTCACGGTTTTGGATCTAAAGGGAGTCTCTTGTAGACAGCATTTAGTTGGATCATGTTTTTTCATCTTTTGCTTTTTTTTTTTTTAATCCATTCTGTCAACCTTTGCATTTTAACAGGAGAGTTTACATTTAAAGTAATTGCTGACAAAAATGGGCTTACTTTTGTAATTTTGCTATTTGTTTTCTATATATCTTTTAGTTTTTTCTTATTCATTTTCTGATTTTCTGCATTACTGTCTTTTAAAAAACATTTAATTTTTTTTAAAGTGAGACAATTTAATTCCATTCTCATTTGTGTGAACTCTACAATATTTTCTTGATCATTTTGGGGATTACATTTAGCATTCTGAAGCACTCTAATTTGAATTATACAAGCTTAGTATCAATAGCATACAAAAATTTCTGCTCTTCTAAAATTTGTGGTTTCTGTTTAAGTTTTCTACCTCTTTGATGATATTTCCATTTTGCTTATACATCATTATTGTTCATTTGTTGGTTTTGGTTTTGTTTTGTTTTGTTTTGTTTTGTTTTCTGTTTCCATATATTCCTTTTGTACTTTGAGTACCTTTAAGAAAGTTGTTTTTAAATCCTTGTCCAGTACATCTGCTCTTCTTTCTCTAGGATAATTTTTCTCATTTTTTTCCCCTTTGATAGATACATACTTTTCTGGGGTTTTTTATTTTTTATTTTTTTTATGTGACTTGCATTTTTTTTCTAAATTGTTAACTGGATATTTGAATCTAATAATGTGGTGACTCTGAAAATCAGATTCTTCCCTTTCCCTAGCATTTGCTGTTTTTTAAAATTTGTTTACTTTGTTTTGCTATTTTGTTTGTTTGTTTGTTTAGGCTGTTTCTGTGCCAAAGGTCATCCTATAGTCTAAACATAAGGTCTTCCTGGGTCTTGAGCTTGCACCCTTCCCGAGGCATGAGAAGTGACTTTTTAATTTCCCCCATGTATTTAGTTGCTTTTGAATTCCCTCATCTTTTTGTCTGGCTCCAAAAAGGGGAAAAAGAAAATAATAAAAGAAGGAAAATGTGCCTTTCCTTTAAAGTCCCTGGAGGTCAATTTAGTTGGAATGACAAGGGCTTTCAACAACCATGTCTGGCCACCTCTGTGTCTGCACCTCCGTGATCAGAAGCAGCAATCACCAATCATAAAACAGATCCCTGATTTTGGGAGAACAGTGTCTGCATTGTCCAACTTGGCTTTTGAAAGCTGCAACAAGCTGCTCCAGGAATATGAGCTTTGCTGTTGTTTACAGGGGTGAGCTGGGAGGACCAGTACTTGCTGCTGAACTAAGAGCTGAAAGTGATTGAAATTTGTCATCCAAGCCTCCCCTGGAATTTTCAAGCCTTTACTAGACTCCAGAATTCCAATACAATTACATCAGACAAATTCTGCCAGTGCCATTGTTGTCTAGGTGAGAAAATAGATTCTTGGTTCTTAGTACTCCTCTTAGAATCTCCCTTTTATCTTTATTCTGAAGTATATTTTTTTCAGGATGTAAAAATTTTATTTGGCAGTTACATTCTTTTAGCACTTTAAAGATGCCACTCCAATTTCTTCTTGTTTCCATTAATCTGCTGAGAAATAAATGTATTTTGTTATTGTTCCTTTGAAGACACTGTTTTTTTCTCTTGCTACTTTCAAACTTTTCTTATTGTTTTTAAGTTTCAGCAGTCTTAATCTAACATTACTTTTTCTGTTGTTATTTATTCTGTATGTGTTTTCAATAGAACACATAATTGTCATTAATTTCAGAAAATTCTCATTCTGTATATATTTAGATATTTTTTTTCTTGATTCTCTTGATTTCTTTCTTGAACCCCAATTTCATATATGCTATGGTTTTATATGGAATTTCTAACATTTACATTTATTTTATTTTTAAATATTCTTTTCTCCTCACTTTGGATAATTTATATTCTACTTCCTAGCTTTTTCACTCACAAATTCTGATTTCTATTGTCTCTAATTTATCTTTAATATAATTTAATTTATTAATTTTAGAATGTATCTTTCACTTCTAAATATCCTTATTTTTATGAATTATAATTTTCTGGCAAAATTATTCATCTGTTTTCAATCTTTGCCATTTTTTCATTATTCCCTTAAACGTTCCAAACATAATTATTTTAAAGTTCTTTTCAACCTACTCCAATATTTCAATATCTGAATAAGCTGTTATCTGATTTTTTTTTTTACTTGTGTTTTAGTCATGTGGTTCTGTTATTTAGTTGGTCATTTTTTATAAATTCTGATCCTTATATGTAAATACACACATATATATGTGTGTGTATATATATATGTGTGTGTGTAAATACATATATGTGTGTGTGTGTGTGTGTGTGTGTGTGTGTGTGTATGGCAACACCAGACAACATCTTCCTCAATGGAGATGATTTGTTCTTCTCCAAGCCATTGCAATAGAGTGGTGGCTGATCACCTATATCCCATTAGTTTCCATACTGAATCAATGCTTCTTTTGTTGGTGGGCCTCTGGTTTATACTCTTGCAGGTCCCAAACTTAAATTTGGTCACAAAACTGTGAAACAACTTATCTATTATTCCAGAAACTCTTGGATAAGGTTTTTAAGACTCTATCCTGTGGAAGTTTGTATTTAACAAGTGTCAAATAAAAGTCAATTAGACTTTTATTTGAATACCCTATCTGGTTCACCTAAATCTCTGTATCTCAATCTTAGCAGTGACTCTATATGCTTATTTAGTATATTTTCAAATTGATCATTTTTTAAAAGACACAAACAATATAGTTCTAGGATAACTGGCATAATCATTTATGTGACCAAATTAATTTTGTTGAGATCTTGTTATAGGAAAGAAGAAGCAGTGCATTAAAATTTAAGGAAGTGCAAAAAAAAAAAAAAAAAAAGGTGGTCATTGTTCTTTCAATGTTCCTGCTTTAGGTAGTGTGTAGTGACAGAACAGCATAGGAACCCCCCAAAACCAAGAGGCTGTACTCAATCAAATCCAACTTCAAAGAATCTTAGTCTTTTGGCGCCCTAATTGTTTCTTTGTAGTTGGTTTGAATGATTCCTAATTTCCACAACAGACCTATTTTATTGTGACAGATTGCCAGAATATCCTCAAGCACTGGTCTTTAAAGGTCAACAGAAATTGACTATTTTTATTATTTAACAAAATTGTATATAGGCAATATATTTGATGAACATGAAGATTATGTTAGGATATGTTAACAGAGAAGTTACTGTAAGCCATTTATTATTACTCCTTTTAATAAATCGTAGCCCATGATGTATGGGGAAATTATTTGGAAGAATACTGGAATTTTCTTAGATTTATGAAAAAGAGAGGCAATAATGTCTAACTTATATACCTCCTTTTTTGAGTTTAAAAAGGGACCTCAATCTATTTGCATTGCAAAGTGTTCACAAGTGAAGACACACACACACACATGCCCACATACTCCTACATGTGCACATAAACATGTGTTTGTATGTTTGAATATGGAGAGTATATTATTTCATTTTTAAAGGCTTATTTATTTTATTTAAAGGGGGGAGGGACAGAGGAAGAGGGACAGAGATTCCAAGCAGACTCCACACTGAGTATGGAGCCTGATGCAGGGCTCCATCCCAGGACCCCGAGATCATGACCTGAGCAAAACCAAGGGTTGGACGCTTAATCAACTGTGCTGCCCAGGTGCCCCATCTCATTTTTAATAAACATTGTTGTATACAGTATCTCCACTTCATATACAAAAGTCACAGAGTCATATATTTGTAAATACCATGATGTATAAATTAAGGGCAAAAAGACTTTGCTGTTGATTTTGTTTTTTACAGGAAACTTTAAAACTACCTAAATTTTTTGGTGTCACTGTTATCATCAGAGAATACTTTTGTGAAGAAAAGTCATGGTATAAAGTATTCTCTGCTCCATTGCCCCTTTATATTCTATTTGCAAAAATTGAAAGAGTCTTGTACAATGTAGAAAGTGACAACTGAAAATTAGGAGATAAATAATTCTAATTCTGTTTTCTTTGGAAGATATACTAAATCTCTATTTGTCAGTGTTTGTAAGAAACCTTACTTTTAACAATTTACAAACTACACTGAGAAGGGGTGACCTGAACATATATCTTACCAAAACAACAGATGAGATACTTCATTTATTTATTTATTTTACTTAACAGAGTATTACTGGTGTTTTACACTTTGTCAATTATTAATACTTGATGGTATAGCATGCATTTCCACTTGTTATCACCTGTTAGCTGAAAAGTTTCAAGATCTTAATAACTAACTTTTTATGGAGAATTCCACATATAAACCAAAACAGAATAATTTCATATATTCTCATGTACTCACTCTCCAGCTTCTACAATTTTTAGCATGTGGCTAATCAAGTTTCATCTGACTGTAGCCCTCTTTCTCCCTCTGACATTAATTAGAACCCCAAGCTTCAAATAAGTTTGCTATATTTTTTTTCAAATATATCTCTAAATAAGGAAGACTTTTCTTAGTGTTACCAACACATTATCCCAACAAACTTTTATAATTTTTGATTATATCATCAAATATACGATTATTACCAGCAATGCAGTGTGTGTTTATATTTCTCAACTCTCTCATCCATTTTTTTCCTTGCTTGAATTAGAATCTGGTCAAGGTCCAATATGCATTTTGTTTTTATATCTCTCAAAGCTCTTTTAATATTGAAGATCTTTATTCCACCTTGTATATTTTTTCATCTTTTTCTTAAAAAACACAAATCATTTGTCCTATGGAGTTCTCACATTCTGAATTTCACTAGTTGCATCTTCATAGTGTCTTCCAATGTGTTTCTTTGATCTATAGTTCCCAAAAACTGGAAGTCAGATCTAGAGACATGATTAAATTCATGTTCTCAGGGCACCTGGGTGGCTCAGTCATTAAGTGTCTGCCTTTGGCTCCAGGCATGATCCCAGGGTCCTGGGATGGAGCCCTGCATCGGGCTCCCTGCCCTGCTGGGAGACTGCTTCTTCCTCTCCCACTCCCCCTGCTTGTGTTCCCTCTCTCACTGGCTGTCTCTCTCTCTTTGTCAAATAAATAAATAAAAACTTAAAAAAAAATTCATGTTCTGTATTTAGGTAAAAAATTTTGAAAGATGGCATTCTACACTTCCAAACTGGGACACACCAGGAAGCAAAAAATATCTCATTATTTTTCTTTTTATAATAATAAAATCAAGCACATGGTTAAAATTTTGTCAGCTTGATCCATCCTTTATAAACTTTCCATTATTAGCTTTTCATCTAATGATATTAGCCAGCCATTGGTTACTATTAGGTAGATCTACTATTTCAGGGTTGCAAAGTGGTAATATTGTAATTGGTAATATTGTAAGCGGTAATATTGTGTCATTCCATTTCAATTTGATAGCTGAAATTCCTTTATAAACAACTTTCTCCACTAACTTTTTGTTTGAGACACAATTGATAAGTAAAGAGAAGATATGTGTTTGATTAATTTCCTTTACAGATCTGTGAAATTTGTTTTTCACATTAAATTTGAACCTATGCACTGTAAAGGAAAAAAATGTTTTTATACTATGTATGGATAAAGAATATAAAATTGAAAATTAATTTTTTCCCTTATGACATGTAATATTCTCAGGCTATTTAAACAATTTAAATATGAATTTCAGAGATAAGAAAATTGGATCATCACAAGATATTATTTATATACCAAACCAGTCTTAATAGAGTTTGAGCAATTCCTCTATGATCATAGACCATTTAGGATCACATACGTTTTCCAATCGTCTTTATTTTTCATTGAACTGGAACACTTTATTCTGTTCACAATTTTGAATAAACTTTAATATTTCAACAGGATATAGTTTGTTTCTAGTTTTAGTTAGTTTTGTTTTGTTTCCCAATTTTAGCCACTTTACATCACTTTTCCAAGAAGAAAAGAGTTGAAATTTATGGATGTATACCTTTTCTGGGTTTTTGATATGTAATTACTTATTTATGTTTTGATAAACATAAACATAAATGAGACTATATTGTATATTATTCTTATTATCATTTTCAAATTAGAAATATATTCTGAACATTTTTTTAAATATCAATGAAATAGAGTTTATTTTTTAAAGATTGTTTAGTATCCCATAATTTTTGTACCAATTTTATAGTTGTTAGGCATTTAGCATGCTTCCAATTGCTAAGTATTTTAACATTCTCGCACTGGCTCTCTCTTCAACGTGCTCTGTGTGTGTGTGTGAGAGAGAGAGAGACAGAGCACTTTTATGGGGAACATCATCTTAGCCTGAGGAGTACTGGCTGCTCCATATGTCTGTTATTTCTATATTCTTTAGAGTTCTCCTTATGTCTTCCTAGCCAACACTTTGTGTTTTTTTCCTAATTTCCTGTTAAAGTTAATAATTATTTATATTAACTTTCATTGTTCAGATCCTGTATAATTTATCTTCCCCAATTGGATTAAAACTGTACAGCATGTTTAACTATAATTCATTCAATTTTACTTCTATATAGTGTTTCATACTGTGACTACTCCATCATCTCTTTATCCATTATTCTGCTGATGGATATTTAGGCTGCTACTTTTTCTTATCACACATAATCTCTCATGGATATTCCTGGTACACAAATAGTAGAGCATGGAATTTTCTAGAGCATGGAAGAATTTCTAGGTTGTAAATATACAGACATAGAGCTTGTACTAGGAAAAACTAATTGCTTACCAATATGATTTATAATTTACACTTCAGCCAGCAGCATACGAAGGTACAGATGCTTCATATTTCACTGATAGATGGTATCGTCAAACATTTATGTAAAAATGTTTGTCAATCCAATAGGTGCAAAATGGTATTTCATTGAGATTTAAATTTTTATTTTCATTATAAATACTGGCTATTAGTTATTTGCATTTTATTTATTATTAAAAAAAGAGAGAGGCAAACCAGAAAACATACTCTTAACTACAGAGAACAAACTGAGGGTTACTGAAGGGGAGGTGGGCAGGCTAACTGGGTGATGGGTATTAAGGAGTGCACTTGTGATGAGCACTGGGTATGGTGTATAGTGATGAATTACTAAATTCTACACCTGAAACTAATAGTACAGTGTATGTTAACTAACTGGAATGTAAGTAAGAACTTGAAAAAGAAAAAAAAAAGACTCTGTTTTTGTATTTTACTCTTTTGTTCTTCTTTTGGGTTGGTTTTGGGTTGGCCTTCTATTATTGATTTGAGGGAGTTCCTTATATATGCTAGATATTATTTTTTAAGTTATAGTCATTAATAACTTTTAAGTCTCTCACTTTTTATTTTACTTTCTTTCAAGTACATTTCACTTGACAGAAAGCTGAATTTTAAAACAATTAAATTTATTAAAGATTCACTTTAAAGCTTAAGAAAGGTCATAAAAAATATTATTTTTTATTGTTTTCTAAAGGGTTTATATTTTTAGATTTAAAAATCAAATGGATTAATTTGTTTTTAACCTGTGTATGTTGCTGTTAGTGCCTGTCATGCAGTGGAAACAAAATTTCATTTTTTTTCCATGTTGGCAATAATCGTCCCAGAACCAGATATCGCTACTCCTTAATCTGCTATACTGAAATGCTACGAAAGTTCTGACATTAATAAAATGCCTATATATTTATGGGTCAGGATTTTGTTTCTCTTTTCTGTTCTCCGATTTGTCTATTATAATACTTATAACATGCTGTCTTAATTAAGCTTGGATTTTGAAAGGTCAGTGCTCGTCTGTTTTACTTCTTTTCAAGAGTGCCTTAGTTTCTTTTGATTGCTTCTCTTCAATATAAAAATATGAGTCTTCTTGTCAATTTACATAAAAAAATTCACTGGAATTTTGACTTGATTTGTAATGTATCCTTATAGATCAATTTTTGTTTTCTATAGGGTACTTGATGTTTTTGAGTATTTTTCATTGTTATTGAGGTGTTCTGTAGGTGGAGATTAAGAGTTATTAAAATTTTATGTCTTTTTCTAGTTTCTTTTAAAGATGATTTATCTTGAACATTGCTTCTGCAAAATT
Source organism: Ursus americanus (assembly GCF_024610735.1). Classification (NCBI taxonomy): domain Eukaryota; kingdom Metazoa; phylum Chordata; class Mammalia; order Carnivora; family Ursidae; genus Ursus; species Ursus americanus. The sequence continues at coordinate 17,851,404 of NC_142151.1, read as the reverse complement.
TGACTGTACTGTTAACATAGACATGGTCTTTTGTTTTCTCAAAATTCATTTCTTAAAACATAGCTTAAACCCTAAATAATATCACTTCTAGTTTTTGCATGTTTGTCCTTCAGGACATTACCAGTATTTTCTCAATGGGTTAACAACAACAACAACAACAACAACAACAACAACAACAAACCCAAAACAAATATTACTGTACCCTATATGCTTTAACTAACAGCACTTCCAGCAGAAGTGTAACAGAATAGTTCTTGGGGAAATTTGGAAAGTTGAAAAGTAGACCTTGACAAGTTCTTTGAAGATTTGTTCTAAAATTCTTGTTGCCAAAATCTGACCTGGGATTCCACTTAGAAGTTTTCATTGCAGTCCCAGTGCGATAATGAGTCCCTGTATAGTTCTTCATTGACTGAGCTCATTCAGCTCTTTGTATACCAGTTGAGATTTGAATCCCATATTTGAGGAAAACTCATAATTGGAGAATATTAAATAAGCAATAATCATGTTAAGTGCTGGAAATATTAGAAAAAAAGTTGAACAACGTTTTTTTTTTTTTACAAATTAAACCATTGCATAATTTTTTTTAGAAAGAAAATGTTAGGCTAACATAAAATATACAAACAATAAAATAGACAGTTGACCAATAAATATAAATAAATAACAAAGAAAACCTCTTTGTGTTAAAAAAATAACATCAAGAATTACGTACCCAGGGAAAAAGATGGCGGAGGAGTAGGGGTCCCCTTTTTTAGCTGGCCCCTTGAGTTGAGCTGGATAGGTACCAGACCATCCTGAACACCCACAAAATCAGCCTGAGATGCAGGAAGATACATCTGGATCTCTACAAACAAACATCTCCAGTGCTGAGTATTGAGGTACAAAGCAGGGAGCCATGAATCCATGCACAGATATTGAAGGATGAATGGAAGGAGGAGGGAGCCACCACACTCAGGCACTGGGAAGCATTAGCCACCTGCACTGTGTGGTGGGCCAAACTTGGGGACCGGCATGCATGAGAGAGCAGACAGACCGCGAGCCTGGGAACGCACGTGACCAGACTGAAAATCGGAGCTCCGGAGCACTCACTGGAGCCAGACTGATACCAGGAGCTCAGGAGTGCACGCGATCAGACTGAAAACTGGTGCTCCAGAGCGTGCATGAACCACACTGAAACAGACAGCTCGTTAGCACGCGCAGAAACTGGGGCAGCTGACGGTGTTAGAAACACAAAGGACAGAGATGTGCGGGCCCTGGAAGTGAGGGCTGGGACACCAGCTGTGGGGGGCACAACCTGGGACTCTGTGGGGTTTTTAGCAGCACCAACAGAAACAGTGTTAAAGTGGCCAGGAGAGCTCAGTGGAGAGCAGACTGCGATCTCTCTGTTCTGAGACAGAGGCTGGGATTCGGCCACTGCTGCTCTGACTCTCAGAAGAGCCACAGAAAACCTCCAGGGAAAGCCACCAGAGAACAAAAGCCCGGAAATACCAGTTCACATTGTGCCTATCCCCATCCCCCCTCGGAGGGGACGGGGCGACTCTAACCAAACAGGGTTTCTTGAGTATCAGCACGGCAGGCCCCTCCCCCAGAAGGCAGGCTGAAAAATCAAGAAGCCCACATCTGTAAGGTCCCTATAAAACAAGTGCACACTGCCTGGGTCCTGGTCAATAATTTGGGCTCTGTGCATCCCCGCAACCTCTCCTCATCAGAATGACGAGGAGGAGAAACCCTCAGCAAAGAAAGGACACAGACACTGTGGCCTCTGCCACAGAACTGATGGATATGGATATAACCAAATTGTCAGAAATGGAGTTCAGAGTAACAATGGTCAAGATGATGTGTAGGCTTGAAAAAAAAATAGTAATGAAAATATTAATGAGAATATAGAATCTCTAAGGGTGGAAATGAGAGCAAATCTGGCAGAAATGAAAAAATACTATGAATCAATTGCAGTCTAAACTAGACGCTCTGATGGCCAGGGTAAATGAGGCAGAAGAACGAATTAGTGAATTAGAGGATGGAATGGTAGAAGAGAAAGTTAAAACAGAAACTAGGCTCAAAAAAATCCAATCTCAAGAATGTAGAATACGGGAGATTACTGACTCAGTGAAATATTCCAATGTCAGCGTCATTGGCATCCTTGAGGGGGTAGAGAAAGACAGAGGTCTAGAAGAGATATTTGAACAAATTGTAGCTGAGAACTTCCCTAATCTAGCAAAGGAAACAAGCATTCGTGTCCAAGAGGCAGAGAGGACCCCTCCTAAAGTCAATGAGAGCAGGCCTACACCACATCATGTCATAGTGCAATTTGCAAATATTAGATCCAAGGATACAATATTGAAAGTGGCCAGGGGGGAGAGAATCCTTACGTACAGAGGTAAAAATATCAGAATAACGTCAGACCTGTCTACAGAGACCTGGCAGGCTAGGAAGGGTTGGCAGGGTATTTTCAAAGCTCTAGCTGAGAAGAAAATGCAGCCAAGGATCCTTTATCAAGCAAGGCTGTCATTCAGAAATGATGGAGAGATAAGGACCTTCCAGGATCGGCAAGAACTGACTGAATTCGTAACCACCAAACCAGCCCTACATGAAATATTAAGGGGGGTTCTATTAAAAAAAAAAAGGCCCCAAGAGTGGTATAGAACAGAAATTTGCAATCTATAGAAACAAAGACTTCACAGGCAGCATGACATCATTAAAATCATATCTTTCAATAATCTCTCTCAATGTGAATGGCCTAAATGCTCCCATAAAGTGACACAGGGTTGCAGATTAGATAAAAAGACATGACCCATCCATTTGCTGTCTACGAGAGACTTACTTTGAACCTAAAGATACATCCAGACTGAAAGTGAAGGGATGGAAAACCATTTTTCATGCCAATGGAGCCCAAAAGAAAGCTGGGGTAGCAATTCACATATCAGACAGATTAGATTTTAAACTAAAGACTATAGTTAGAGATACAGAAGGACATTATATTATTCTTAAAGGATGTATCCAACAAGTGAATATGACAATTATAAGTATCTATGCCCCCAACAGGGGAGCAGCTAGATACACAAGCCAACTCTTAACCAGAATAAAGAGACATATAGATAATAATATGTTAATAGTAGGGGACCTCAACACTCTGCTCTCAGCAATAGACAGATGACCTAAGCAGAAAATCAACAAAGAAACAAGAGCTTTGAATGACATACTTGACCAGATGGACCTTATAGATATATACAGAACACTACACCCCAGAACAACAGAATACTCATTATTTTCTAATGCACATGGAACATCCTCCAGAATAGACCATATACGGGGTCACAAAACAGGTCTCAACCAATACCAAAAGACTGAGATTATTCCCTGCATATTCTCAGACCACAATGCTTTGAAACTGGAATTCAATCACAAGGAAAAATTTGGAAGAAACTCAAACACTTGGAAACTAAGAACCATCCTGCTCAAACATGATTGGGTAAACCAGGAAATTAAAAATCAGTTTAAACAACTCATGGAGACCAACGAGAATGAAAACACACCAGTCTAAAACCTATGGGACACTTCAAAGGCAGTCCTAAGGGGGAAATACATAGCCATCCAAGCCTCACTCAAAAAAATAGAAAAATCTAAAATGCAGTTTTTATATTCTCACCTCAAGAAGCTGGAGCTGGAACAGAAGAACAGGCCTAACCCACACATGAGAAAGCAGTTGATCAAGATTAGAGCAGACATCAATGAATTAGAAACCAGGAGCACAGTAGAGCAAATCAACAGAACTAGAAGCTGGTTCTTTGAAAGAATAAATAAAATTGATAAGCCACTGGCCAGACTTATTCAAAATAGAGAAAGGACCCAAATTAATAAAATTATGAATGAAAGGGGAGAGATCACAACCAACACCAATGAAATAGGAAGGATCATTAGAAACTTTTATCAACAGGTTTATGCCAATAAATTAAACAACTTGGAAGAAATTGATGCCTTCCTGGAAACCTATAAACTACCAAGACTAAAACAGGAAGAAATTGATTATTTAAACAGACTGATTAATTATGAAGAGATTGAAGCAGTGATCAAAAACCTCCCCCAAAACAAGAGTCCAGGGCCTGATGGATTCCCCAGGGAATTCTACCAAACATTCAAAGAAGAAATAATACCTATTCTCCTGAAGCTGTTTCAAAAAATAGAAACAGAAGGAAAACTACCAAACTCATTCTATGAGGCCAGTATTACCTTGATCCCCAAACCAGGCAAAGACCCGATCAAAAAGGAGAATTACAGAATGATATCCCTGATGAATATGGACACCAAAATTCTCAAAAAGATCCTAGCTAATAGGATCCAACAGTACATTAAAAGGATTATCCATCATGACCAAGTGGTATTCATCCCTGGAATGCAAGGGTGGTTCAACATTCGCAAATCAATTAGTGTGATAGATCATATCAACAAGAAAAGAGTCAAGAACCATACAATCCTCTCAATTGATGCAGAAAAGCATTTGACAAAATACAGCATTCTTTCCTGATTAAGACCCTTCAGAGTGTAGGGATAGAGGGTACATTCCTCAATTTCATAAAAGCCATCTATGAAAAGCCTACAGCGAATATCATTCTCAATGGAGAAAAGCTGAAAGCTTTTCCCTTAAGATCAGGAACCGGACAAGGATGCCCACTCCCGCCATTATTATTCAACATTGTACTAGAAGTCCTTGCAACAGCAATCAGACAACAAAAAGGAATGAAAGGTATCCAAATTGGCAAAGAAGAAGTCAAACTGTCTCTCTTTGCAGGTGACATGATACTCTATATGGAAAATCCAAAAGACTCCATCCACAAATTACTAGAACTTATAGAGCAATTCAGTGATGTGACAGGATACAAAGTCAATGTTCAGAAATCAGTTGCATATCTATACACAAACAATGAGACTGAAGAAAGAGAAATTTGGGAATCCATCCCATTTACAATAGCACCAAAAATCATACATTATCTTGGAATTAACTTAACCAGAGACGTAAAGGATCTATATTCTAGAAACTACAAATCACTCTTGAAAGACATTGAAGAAGACACAAAAAGATGGAAAAATATTCCATGCTCATGGATGGGAAGAATAAATATAGTTAAAATGTCTATGCTACCCAGAGCAATCTACACTCTCAATGCCGTCCTGAGCAAAATACCACTGACACTTTTCAAAGAACTGGAACAAACAGCCCTTAAATTTGTGTGGAACCAGAAAAGGCCCAGAATTGCAAAGGAATTGTTTAAAGGGAAAAACAAAGCTGGGGGCATCATGTTGCAGATTTCAAGCTATACTACAAAGCTGTGATCACTAAGACAGCATGGTACTGGCACAAAAACAGACACATAGACCAATGGAAGAGAATAGAGAACCCAGAAATGGACTTTTGGCTCTTTAACAAAGAAGGAAAAAACATCCAGTGGAAAAATGACAGTCTCTTCAAGAAATGGTGCTGGGAAAATTGGGCAGCTATATGCAAAGAATGAAACTTGATCACTCCCTCACACCATACACAAAGATAAACTCCAAATGGATGAAAGACCTCGATGTGAGACAGGCATCCATCAAAATCATAGAGGAGAACATAGGCTGCAACCTCTTTGACATCGGCCACAGCAACTTTTTTCATGACACATCTCCAAAGGCAAGAGAAACAAAAGAAAAAATGAACTTGTGGGACTTCATCAAGATAAAAACCTTCTGCACAGCCAAGGAAACAGTCAAAAAAACTAAGAGGCAGCCCACAGAATGGGAGAAGAGATTTGCAAATGACGCTACAGATAAAAGACTAGTATCCAAGATCTACAAAGAACTTCTCAAACTCAATACATGGGAAACAAATAATCAAATCAAAAAATGGGCAGAAGATATGAACAGACACTTTTCCAATGAAGACATACAAATGGCTAACAGACACATGAAAAAATGTTCAAAATCATTAGCCATCAGGGAAATTCAAATCAAAACCACATCGAGATACCACCTTATGCCAGTTAGAATGGCAAAAATTGACAAGGCAGGAAACAACAAATGTTGGAGAGGATGTGGAGAAAGGAGGTCCCTCTTACACTGTTGGTGGGAATGCAAGTTGGTACAGCCACTTTGGAAAACAGTGTGTAGGTCCCTTAAAAAGTTAAAAATTGAGCTACCCTATGATCCAGCAATTGCACTACTGGGTATTTACCTCAAAGATACAGATGTAGTGAAGAGTAGGGCCATATGCACCCCAATGTTCATAGCAGCATTGTCCACAATAGCTAAATTGTGGAAGGAGCCAAGATGCCCTTCAAGAGATGACTGGATTAAGAAGATGTGGTCCATATATACAATGGAATATTACTCAGCCATCAGAAAGAATGATTACACAACATTTGCAGCAACATGGATGGGACTGGAGGAGGTTATGCTAAGTGAAATAAGTCAAGCAGAGAAAGACAATTATCATATGGTTTCACTCATTTATGGAACATAAGGAATAGCAGGGAGATCAGTAGAAGAAGGAAGGGAAGAATGAAGGGGGGAGTAAACAGAAGGGGGAATGATCCATGAGAGACTGTGGACTCTGGGAAACAAATTGAGGGCTTCAGAGGGCAGGAAGGTGGGGGAATGGGATAGGCCGGTGATGGGTATTAAGGAGGGCACATATTGCATGGTGCACAGGGTGTTATACGCAAATAATGCATCATGGAACACTACATTAGAAACTAAGGATATACTGTTTGGTGACTAACATAACATAATAAAAAATTATTATAAAAAAAGAATTTCGTACCCACACTGTATCTTTTCATAAGATCATTGCAACTCACTATTCCTTACTTATCGCTATTTAATAAGTAAATTCAATAGAATTTGTGAAAATACCACAGTAATTTTAGCAATACATGACAACACTCTATAAACCAAACTATAATCTTTTCCCCTAAAGATGTGAAGAATCTGAATCATCTGTTAAAAGGTGAATGTAATATTGAGTGGATTATTCTCTTACTGTTTAATATTGAGTGGCTGGAAGTGATGCAACATCAGCAACTGACATCCTCACTCATTTGAAATATTCATGAAACATGTTCATTTCCAAGCAAGACATCAAAGATTTAAATGACATTATAACCCTATTTTAATAATAAAGATTATTCTTTTGGCCAAAATCTAGACTTTTTTTATTGTAATTTATGGGCTCTATTATACAGTGTATCACATTTATAGAAAAACAGGTTCCTAAAAATGAATTTTGTATTACCTAAAATATTTTATTAATGAAAAATGGAGCATTTATTTGTCAGGGAATCAACTTATTGCATATTCTGTTCCATTTTGGGTGAACACCCCTTCACACACTTTGGAGGATTTTTTGTTCTATATTCCATTATTTTTTTGTGGTAGTGAAACCCTTATTTAAAACTTGGTCTCAGATAGATGATCGTAGTATGTTTTATGTGAATGATTTTAAATCAAGTTGATTTATCTGTCCAGTGTAAATTATTTCAGGACCTGAACGTACTATGTCACTTTACAGTAAATTGGAAAAAGTAAGGATAGCTGGAGTACAAAAGTAGAAACAAAGCATTTTAAGTAAAAAGCTAATTGGATTAATCTAATTGCATAGTAACTATAAGACATTAAAAAGTATAATTCTAATCAATTACAGAAGGAAATAGAATAACAGAAACAAAACCAGACTTCTATGTCAAGCTGGAAATTTATTTATTATACAATGTATAATTTTTTTGTATGTATTTATTATACAATGTTTCTTTTGTGATATATTTAACAGGTAAATGTATTTATTATACAATGTTTCTTTTGTGATATATTTAACAGGTAAATAGAAATTAAGCCAGTAATTTTCTTGGAATATTTCTTTAGCAAATTTTTTTTTAAGATTTTATTTATTTATTTGACAGAGAGAAAGGCAGCCAGCAAGAGAGGGACACAGGGGGAGTGGGAGAGGAGGAAGCAGGCTCCCAGTGGAGGAGCCCGATATGGGGCTTGATCCTAGGACTCCGGGATCACTCCCTGAGCCGAAGGCAGAGGCTTAAGGACTGAGCCACCCAGGTGCCCCTCTTTAGCAACCTTTAATTTTAAACTTAATTTATAATCCCCAAAATAAAGTGGAGGAATATTCAATTAATTTGACTTTTATGATATTTGAGACCAAAAATTCATTTTTTACATAAGCTAATATGTAACTCAAGTTATTATACTTATTAGTAGGAGGAGAAGGAAAACAAGTAATTTTACTTAGCATTACAAACTATTGTCTTAATTTTCTTCAGTATTATGAAGTTACATTGAAGAGGTAACTATTCTTTTCTTTCATGGACTTTGATACAAATGAAAATTAAAAATTTCAATTCAAAAATTCATATGTGGATTTCATAGGAGTTATAATTTAAAATTAAGCATAACTATAAATACCTGAGACCTAGACAATAAGTTACAATTATAATGTATTTTTTTTTAAACTTTGTTTTTCAAGAGCAGTTTTAGGTTAACAACAGAATCGAGAGGAAGGTACAGAGATTTCTCATATCCTTCTGCCCCAATACATGTATAATTTCCCCATTGTCATGAGTTCACTAGAATGGCACATTCTCTGACCAAGTATGAGCTGCATTGACAAATCACAATCACAGAAAGTCCAGAGTTTACCTTAGTGTTCAACTTAGTGTTGTACATTCTACAGATTTGAAATGTCATGTATCCATCATTATAATATCATACGGAGGATTTTTGCTGCCCTAAAACTCCTCTGTACTCTTCCTATTCATCCCCCCTTGACATGTTGGGAAACTACTGATATTTTTATTGCCTCCATAGTTTTGCTTTTTCCTGAATTTCCTATGGTTGGAGTCATACAGTATGCAGTCTTTTCAGATTGACTTCTTTCACTTATTGTTAGGCATTTAAGTTTCCTCCGTGTCTTTTCATGGCTTGGTAGCCCTTTTCTTTTTGGGACTGAAAGATATTCCATTGTCTGCAGGTACCACAGTTTATTTATCCATTCACCTACTGAAAGACATCTTGGTTGCCTCCAAATTTTGGCAGTTATGAATAAAGTTGCTATAAGCATCTGTGTGCAGATTTTTGTGTGGACAACAGTTTGCAACTCCTTTGGGTAAGTAACTACAGAGGAGTACAACTGCTGGAACTCATAGTAAGAATATATTTAGTTTGTCCTCCATAGTATTTGTACTATTTTGTATTCCCACCAGCAATGACTGAGAGTTCTTTTTGCTCACATCCTCATCAGCATTTGATGTTATCTATGTTCTGAGTTTTGACCATCCTGATAATGTATGGTTATGTCTCATTTTAATTTGCATTTCCCTGATGACAGAATGTGAAACATTTTTTCGTATAATTATTTGTCATCTGTATATCTTGTTTGGTTAGGTGTCTGTTAAGAATTTTGGCTCATTTTTTAATCAGGTTGTTGGTGTTCTTATTGTTAAGTTTAAAGAATTCTTTGTTTTGTATAATAGTCCTTTTATCAGATGTGCTTTTTGCAAATGTTTTCTCTCGGTCTGTGGCTTGTCTTCTCGTTCTATTGACATTGTCTTCTGCAGAGCAGAAGTTTCTACTTTTTTTAAAAGATTTTATTCATTTATTTGAAAGAGAAAGAGAGTGCTAGAGCAGGAATGAGAGAAAGAGCCAGAGAAAGCACACAAGTGGGGGCGGAGGGGCAGACCGAGAGGAGAAGTTGACTCCCTGCTGAGCAGGGAGCCTGACATGGGGCTCAATCCCACGACCCTGGAATCATGACCTGAGCTGAAGCCAGATGCTTAACTCCTGAGCCACCAGGTGCCCCAGAAGTTTTAATTTTAATAAAATTCAGCTTATTCATTGTGTCTTTTATGGAACATATCTTCAGTGTTGTACCTAAAAAGTCTTTGCCCTACCCATGCTCATTTAGGTTTCTTCTATGTTATCTTCTAGAAGTTTTATAGTTTCACTTCTTACATTTAGGTTTCTGATCCATTTTGAGACAATATTAATGAAGGGGATGATGTCCATGTCTCAATTAATTTTTTACATGTGTATGTCAAGTTGTTCCAACATCATTTGTTGGAAAGACTATCTTTGTTGCACTGTATTGTCTTTACTGTTTTGTCACAGATCAGGTGACCATATTTATGTGGGTTTATTTCTGGACTCTATTCTGTTTCATTGATTTATTTGTTTTCTTTCTTTCTTTCTTTCTTTCTTTCTTTCTTTCTTCCTTTCTTTTTTCCCCTTTTTTTCTTTTTGCCAATACTATGTTGATTATCATATTTGGGTAATACCAATCCTACACATTTGGTCTCCATTATTATGTTGTTTGTTCTGGATCTTTTGTTTCTTCATATACATTTTAGGGATTTGTTGATTTCCAAAAAAAAAAAAATAACTTGTTGGTATTCTAATTGGGATTGCATTGAATCTATAAACCAGATTGAGAAGAACTGACATTCTGACAATATTGAGTCTTTCTATCCATGAAAATGGAATATTTCTCCAGTTATTCTTTGATTTTTGTTCATTAGAGTTTTTCGGTTTCCTTATGTAGGCCTTATACATATTTTGTCAGATTTATACCTAAGTTTTTTATTTTGGTGGGTGCTAATGTAAATGGTATTGTGTTTTTAATTTCAAATTCCACTTGTTCATTGTTTGTATATAGAAAATAAATTGACTTTTAAATATTAACATTGTATCCTGAAATGTCTTGCTATAATTGCTTATTAATTTTAGGAGTCTAATGTTTTTGTACAGATGTATATATTTTTTTGTTTGTGTGTGTTCCTGCTTTGAGTTTGTTTATGAACATGTTGGCATTGAAAACACCTGAAACAATTAAGTTTTTATTTTTTAATTGCTAACAATTTAGTTATCTTAAGTTTCCTCTATAGAAGTGCTTGAAAATTAAATAGAGTTAATTGTATTCAGTAGAGAAAGCACTCATAATTTCTATATACACTCTATTAAATTATGATATCCACATAATTTTAGGAAATCTTTTCTATGCTGTATAATTTTCTATTTTCATATTAAAAATGATTCAATTCCATAATTTAACAAGAATTTTTGTCATGGCAAATGCAACTAAATAAAAATTTTCTCTATGAAATAGATGTGTAAGAAATTTATTATACAGAAAATGTCTATATAAACAGGGAAATAAAGCAGTTCTTGTTTCCAACAGGAAACTGTAAAACAATCTCTTGAACTTATGTCAATAGATTAAATTCTGTGTTTTTTTGAAACTTTAATTTATATTAATCCCATAAAGGTCCCTGCACATTATTCCATTCAGCACACCCATCACAAGTCTAGTCATAATTCTATTAAGTAGCAAGATTTAATTAAATTTCCTGAGAAAATTTGCTAGAGTGCAATCTCCTGAATTTGAGTGAAAAAATACAGTTGAAAATTTTAGCACAATTTATATATTAGTCAAAGAAGCTACTTTCAGGTCAAATGTTCAAATGTTTATGACGATTTACTTCATCAGGGCTGTATACTTTTTGTGGAAATACAAATATAATTAAGTGATGGACTTGATGCAGGCCTACAGTAAAATGAGAGCATCAGACTTACAAGCAGATAAAGTCAACATGCTGTGTTACATGTTAAATGTTGCCAGAGGTGGGAGTGGAGGTGTGGAAGAAATGGCAGAACTGTTTGTTGTTGTTATTGTTTGTTTTTTAATATAAAGAAAAAATAAGTGCAAATTTGAGTATACGGCACTGAGAATGACACATAGGGCAAATTCTCTTGGTTCCAATAAGGATTTCTAGATGATACTGACCCAAAATTTGAAGGGTGAGGAAAGTTAATACTGTTGAATAGAATAAACTCCAGGGGAGAAGATTTTGCTTATTTCTTGCTCAGGTACCTAATACATTTTTTAAAATGTATTAGATACTTGATAAACATTTATTTTTAAAAGAAGTATTTGAGCAAAAGGGACAATAAGAGGAAACAACAATATGAAATACTATAGCATACCAATTTTACCAGAAGCTCCATATTAATGGTAAAATTTAAGTGGTGACAAACATCACCTGCGTGGAAAATCTAGTTCATCCTCACTCTCACTAAATGTCTTCTTTGGAAAATGTCTATTCATATCCTTTATTTTTTAATCAGATTATTTTCTACTGAGTTGTATTAATTCCTTATATATCTTGGATATTAACCTCTTATTAGATACATGGCTTGCAAATATTTTCTCTTATTCCATAACTTGCTCCCCTAATGTACTCCAGCACTATTTATATCAGAATGTGGTTATTAATTTATTGTTTTTATTGTTTCTTTGTGGGCACCCAGAAAGATTTATACTTTAGTAAAGAAAACTAATCATATGACCAGAGTAATAAGAATATTTACAGCATCCAGATGTCCATTGACAGATGAATGGATAAAGAAGATATGGTATATATATATATATATATATATATATATATATATATATATATATACATACATACACACACACACATATATATACAATGGAATAATACACAGCCAGCAAAAAATGAAATCTTGCCATTTGCAACAATGTGGCTGGAACTAGAGAGTATTATGCTAAGTGAGATAAGTGAATCAGAGAAAGACAATTATCTTATGATCTCACTGATATGTGGAATTTAAGAAACAAGGCAGAGAATCATAAGGGAAGAGAGGAAAAAATGAAACAAGATGAAACCAGAGAGGGAGACAAACCATTAAAAGACTCTTAATCTTAGGAAACAAACTGAGAGTGGCTGGAGGGGAGGGGTTGAGGGGATGGGGTAACTGGGTGATGGACACTGGGGAGGGTATGTGATATAATGAGCACTGGGTATTATATAAGTCTGATAAATCACGGACCTGTACCCCTGAAACAAGTAATACATTATATGTTGTTAAAAAATATTTACAATAGATAAAAGTAAGTATCCTTAAAATGTAGAAATAATTTATTAGAGTTCTTAAAAACAACAATTAAATTAATAATAACAACAATAATAGTAATAATAATAATGTAGGCTAAGGGAGAGAGAATGGATTCAACTGGGGAGTAGATTACTGACCATTTCAGGCTAGCCATTTTGAAAAACAACTAGTCTTTTCAACAACCAAGAGCATTCTGTTCTTCTTAATAGGCCTGCCCTCAAGGGAAGCTATCTTACCAGAATAAACCAATTGGAGTTTTACCAGAGCCTACCCAGCCTGGGGGAAAAGGACTTCAATGTCAGCATGCTCTAGAATCTCACATGGGAAAGAAAATAGCCAGCCTCTGTCCTTATGAAGTTCACAGCCAAAGTACAAAGGCTCTCTAAAAGACTGAGAACCGATTGTATGACTGACTATACAACCCTCCCCTTCACCCTCCCCACAAATTATTACCACATCAATAGGGGTCTATATAATAACCAGGGATTACAGCCGAAAGAACTGCTGATGTCAGATCTTGTCTAAGAAGAAGTCTCTAGGGATAACCAAAGACAAAGGGGAAATAAAAAACAAATTACCAGGGAAAATTAAGCCTATGACACCTATAGCTACAGTAAACAGAAACACAGCCTAATTCCTAGTCAAACAAAAACTCACACTATACTTAGGTTTTTTTTTTTTTTAAGATTTTTTATTTATTTATTTGACAGAGATAGAGACAGCCAGCGAGAGAGGGAACACAAGCAGGGGGAGTGGGAGAGGAAGAAGCAGGCTCATAGAGGAGGAGCCTGACGTGGGGCTCGAACCCGGAACGCCGGGATCATGCCCTGAGCCGAAGGCAGATGCTTTAACCACTGTGCCACCCAGGTGCCCCCACACTATACTTAGGTTTAAATCTAACAAAACATGTATAAGAACTATATAAGGAAAATTACAGAATTGATAACAGAAATAAAATACTATTTAAATGGAGGAGATATTCCATATACATTATAGGAAGACTCATTATTGTTAAAATGTCAGTTATTCCCAACTTGATCAACTATAATTCAAACAGAAAAAAGATTGTTTTCAAATAGATGTTGGGTATTTGTTTTCAAATAAATGTTGGTCATTCTGCTTTGATTGTTGGTCATATCAAATACTGGCATACATTATTTGGAATGATTCCTTCCAGAGCACCTTGAGGATTTCCCACTGTAGATACATTTTTAGCTTCAGAAATATTTCAAAAATAGGTCTGGTTTGTGTAACAGAAAACTACTCAGAAATCTGAGGCTTAACAAAACTAAATTTTATTTCTCAGTCTTCGCTCCATGTCCTTTTCAGGTTAACATGGAGGTTTGTCCTCATCACAGGCTCCCAGCCTGACAGCTGCTCCATCTGGAAACACACTTCTAGGATCTCCACAGCAGGGAGGAGAGAATGGGGTGAATCATTTCTGTTTTCAGGCTTTTGTTCAAAAGTGACACATGTCACTTCCACTCACATTTTGTAGACCAAAGCAAGTCATTTGACCACAATGAACTTCAAAAAGAACAGTTCTCCCTTATGCCCGAAAGTCAGAGTAAAATATATTCTCCGGTTAGTGGTTATGCTACACAATTTGTGACGTTCATTTTGCCAGGAAAAGCAGTACCCTAGTATATAATTTGTTTTGCTCTCAGAAATATTCTAAATGTTTTAATTACATAGTGATGCTAGCAAGTGAATAGTGTGTGTGTGTGTGTGTGTGTGTGTGTGTGTGTGTGTGTGTGTGTGTAAGTTATTTGTTTTATATTATTTGGGTCTGAAAAGCATATTCACATATCCTTGTTTTCTCAGAAAGCACAAACATTACTGCCATGCTTGGAGACCCAATTTTGAGATAAGAGGCAGGAAAAGAGAGGAAGGAAAGAGTGATAGAAAAGAGAAAATAAGCAGGAGAGAAAAAAATAGGGGGGAGAGGAAGAAACAAGAGAATGAAGCAAGAAAATAATAAAAGAGAAGAAATGGGAGAGAAGAGAAGAGATTTTAGGACAGTCTTAAATTTTATGAATTTAATTTAAATCAAATTTCTGTACCTTTGATATAAAGACTACAGAGCCCAATTTTAGAAAATTCTTTCTCAAAATGCGTTATTTTTTCCATCTTGTGACATTTAATGAGGTTCATTTCTAACACATGAACACATGCAGATTTGTACCTGGGTTCCTTTACTTATAACCTTTGACCTACCTACCCAATTTTCTGTAGGCATCTTTAGCTCCTTGTTCATTGTTTTCTTGCTCTCTACTAATTCAAAGACCTGCAAAAGATGGGAGATGCTTCCTTAAGTGGAATACTAATTGGAATACTAATTGGAACAACCTGGGAGTTTGAATGGCTGCATTCCACCCTGATGGTGATTTCTTTGAGTAAATTGTTTCACCAGAAAGGACAATATTGGGTGCTTAGGTGGTGCAGTCACTAAGATACCCCCTCCTGGTTTCAGCTCAGGTCATGATCTCAGGGTCGGGAGATCAAACCCCCCGAGTCTGGCTCCATGCTTGGCATGGAGTCAGCCTAAGACTCTCTCTTCCTCCCCCTCCCCTGCCCTCTTGCCCTTGCTCTCTCTATATATAAAATTAAATAAATGAATCTTTTTTTAAAAAAAGGAAAGGGCAATATTGCTACATGGCTATTATATGGAAGATACGCAAGCTGCATGGAAAAAGGAGTATTTAGACCAAGAGCCATTGCTACTACATTGAGAATGAAAGGCCAAGTAAAGAGGTAGATTATAGAAAACTACTGTCTAAATTTTTGCCTGACAATCTTAAAAATTAGGAAAAAGCACTGATTTTAACAAATAGATGTTCTTAAATTGGTATAGGTACTTATCTTACTACTTATCTTAGGCTATAATTAAATAAGAATAAAATTATGTTCTTATATCCTTGATTAAAACAAAAAAGTATATTTATGTTTTAGTTTACTATATTCTACTTTCCTGGTATTGTTAAAATATCTGGAAGCTTCCTAGATACAGAACTACTAAAAGGTTTTTTAAAAATAATTGGATAAGCAAAGTCATTATATTAGACAACAGAGAAATTTTCAATTGTCTTTATCCATTTGGTTAGAAAACCTCTAACTTGTCCTAGAGTCTACCTTGCATTGCTTTCCTTTTCCAGACATAGTGCTAACAAATTCTGGGTGATTTCTCATCCATATTTTTTTCTAGCAATGAAGCCTATGTTTTTTATTTGAGAAAATGACACCTTTTGGACTTAAGAGTTTTGGGATACTTCATTTTCCCAACAAACAAAAGTTCTAACTTACTGAGCACAGAGAAGTTAATTAATAGAATGCAAACTTCTTAGTATACAAACAAGATTCATATCTCTATCGCTGTAGGGATAATAATGCTACACCTACCCGATGCATTTGGAAGATTAGAGACAATGTATTTAAATCTTTTACTACAATATCTGGCAATATGATAAGTGTTATGTGCTTACTATTATAATTTCTAAATTCTCTCTCCCTATATATAGTACATTATTTAAAAAAATTTTTTTTAAAGATTTTATTTATTTGACAGAGACAGCCAGCGAGAGAGGGCACACAAGCAGGGGGAGTGGGAGAGGAAGAAGCAGGCTCCCAGCGGAGGAGCCTGATGCAGGGCTCCATCCCAGGACTCTGGGATTACGCCCTGGGCCAAAGGCAGATGCTTAACGACTGAGCCACCCAGGCGCCCCTATTTAAAAAATATTTTTAAACAAATGCAATTCAGAAGGTTCTGTAAGTTATGTCAGCTGTCATGCACTGCATTATCTTGCTTTAACCTCCAATTAAAGTACCCACTGAAAATTCCTACCACAACTGAAATCAACACCACCATAAAGATGAGAGACAGAAGTCTACTTCTAAGTGAGGGACTTCTCTTGAGCTCTTATAGGTCATTGAGATTTTCGCCCTTTGCCTCTGCCTATATTATTGATAAGAGTTTAAGACCTGTCATCCCACAATACCTTGCATCATCCAGGCTGCACTGGTGCATATGGGAGCTGTGGTCTCTGGGCATTGTAGCACTTTGGTCCAGTGAGAAACCTGTTCCTTGCAATTAGGTGTAAGGTATCTCATTAGAGTTGGTCATAGAGCTACTGTGAACACAGTTAGGTGCACTATTTTCAATATCATTACAATTATAAAGACATGTGAAGCATACATATGTATATGTATTTAAGGTATGTACGTACATCTTTATATATGCGTATGTAAAAAATGAAAAAGAATATAGTTAGATATAAGCACTGTTGCAATCAGTGTTGTGAGAATAGTGATCTTTTGTATTCTTTTACAGATATGGGCACATTTTAATTTTATGGTCCCAAATCAATAATAAATCAAAAGTCAATCTTCCATTTCTAGTTAAAACTCCAGCCTGAAACCTAAAGCTCCCCAGGTCCCAACGTAGCATGACTTTTACTTTAAACTTGAACATACTATCACTCATATTTAGTAGCAGCATTTTTTAAAAACTATTAATCCATTTATCTGATGAAAAATGAAAATCAATTTAAAATAGAGAACTATTTTGACAATTAGGGAGAAAGGATTAAAGTTTTTGTAGCCCCATATTTTTCTTATTATCATTTGTACCAGACAGTTGATATTTTTTTAACCTAAGCAATATTTTCAGGTGAGCCCAGTGCAGTCAAACCGAGTTTATTAAAGACAATGTTTACAATGATTAGTACAAAAAAGACGATTAAGATGAAAAATAAAAAAATAAAGAAATAAAAAAGCATTCATTTTTCCTAGAAAATTGGTGAATGAGATAGACGCATCAGTATTTCCTGTAAGAGATAGTTAATAAATTAACAATAATTCAAACCTGTGCTATGTAAGGATAAAGGAAGAAATAACCTGAATTCAGCAGAAAATACCACAGCGTGGACCCTACTGTCTATAAACACTTCTATTTTTATGAGCTACTACATATTTTTTCTCTTTATTATGCAACAATTGTTTTCCATCTTCTTTAGAGGTTAGATCTTTCCTCCAGGGAAGCTATAGATTAAAAAAAAAAAATATATATATATATATATATATATATATATATATATATATATATATATATATGTCATTGTTAATGAGTTTGTAACATGGTGAGGACTATGATTATCTGCCTTTTGAAAGACTAGTTTTTGCTTGAGAAATGGAGTCCCAATGATGAAGATTTGGGAACTTCCTTTCATTTCAATATTTCGTTGAGCCAGCTGTTCAGCTGGACTGGGGGCAACCAGTTATGTGCTTCTTTCCCAGCATCTGGAGCTCCAGGAAGTGACCTAAGTTAAGTGATCAGTTTATGCTCTCTATACACTTTCTACAGCATTTTCTCCCAGTTCCCAGAAAAACATGAAGAGTTATTCCTAAGACTTTACATTTTTACTTCAGTGATTGTATTTTGGCCATATATTAATTACTCTGTTTTCCCACTATTTATTTATACCCTTTTTAGAGTTCTTGTTAGTTTGTTTACATTATTATATTACCACATGCTTAATAAATGCTCTTTTATCTAACAGACCCTTGTCTTTTTTTTTTTTTTTAAGATTTTATCTATTTATTTGAGACAGAGAGACAGAAAGAGCATGAGCAGGGGGAGGAGCAGAGAGAAGCAGACTCCCCACTGAGCAGGGAGCCCAAGGACGAGGACGCAGGGCTGGATCCCAGGACCCCAGGATCATGACCTGAGCCACCCAGGTGCCCCTATGTTGTTTTTCCTTATTGCCTTCTTTTTATATTGCTTTGGCTGAGTTTATTATATATTTAATTTCTTCCAACATATCATGTATATTTATAATCTTTGGGCACAACTTTGTTTCTGTAGATTAATGTTCTGAAGACGAATGTCCCTCTGGAATACTAGAAATAATGACTCCAAGGAGTGTAGTGAAAAGGAAAAAAGGAGGAAATCAGGAAGATAGAATAGACAGGATCAATAGTAAACAACAGTAAGATAGTCTATTTAAAGCCAAATGTATGAATAATCATATTATATGGAAATTGATTGAATTACCTAGTTAAAAGATAATGATTTCAAAACAGTAACAAAATTTCACTATATGCTTTTTATAATACATGTGTAAGCATAAGGATTCAGAAAGTTGAAGTAAAAGAAAGAAGAGTTATCATGCAAATACCAGAGCATTTACTCTGTTAGAGTGAAAAAAAAAAAAAAAGACACAAACCCTTAGGATTTGCAACACCAAGAATGAACCTTAAGGTAAATTTTGGACTTTGATTATGATGTGTCAATATAGGTTCATCAATTGTAATTAATGTAGCACTCTGGTGGGAGATGTTGGTAGTGGGGGAAGTCTATGCATGTGTGGGGACAGAGAGTATATAAAAAAAAAATCTCTGTACCTTCCCCTAAATTTTGCTGTGACCTTATAACTACTCTAAAAATATACTCTTTCTCTCTCTTTTTTAAAAGATTTTATTTATTTGACAGAGAGACAGCGAGAGAGGGAACACAAGCAGGGGGAGTGAGAGAGGGAGAAGCAGGCTTCCCCCTGAGCAGGGAGCCCAATGCGGGGCTTGATCCCAGGACCCCAGGATCATGACCTGAGCCGAATGCAGACGGTTAATGACTGAGCCACCCAGGTGCCCCTAAAAATATACTCTTAGTAAAAGATATCAAGAAAGTAAAAGAAAATAAAAATTAAGTGAAATGGTTTTGCTAGAGATGAACAAGTTTATTTAATAGTAGTAGTAATACAGTTTTAATTGACCAATAAAGCAATCCAGAGTTACGGTGAGAAAGCTCAACACAACTTTGTCAGTTCTTGATTAATCCAGCATACAAAAAAATTAGTAAGCATGTGGAATATTTTAACAGTATGATCGGCAAACCTGACATAATTATCATGTTGAAAATACTATAAGCCAGAACTATACAGGATGTACTTACAGAGCACATACAGCATTTATAAAAAAAAAAAATCATTTCCTTTTTTTTTTTTTAAGAGAAAGAGAGAACATGCCTGCGAGAGCGAGCGGGTTGGGGGGATGGGCAGAAGAAGTGGGAGAGGGAGAGGGAATCCCAAACAGGATTCTCATGGTGGAGCCTGACACATGGGGCTCAATTTCATGACTCTGAGATCATGACCCCAACCGAAATCAAGAGTTGGACGCTTAAGCTACTGGGCCAACCAGGAGCCCCAGAAAAGATCGTTTCTTAACCATAAAACAAATCTCAACAAATTTTAAATGATTGGTATCATGAAGAGTATCTTTTTGATTACAGTAAAAGACAACTAGCAATCAGTTTTAAAAACTTTTAAAGTCCACATATCATAGGCAGATATGAAATACTTTTCCATATAAGCCAGTGATTTAAAAATACAATTAATAATAGAAAGTATTTTGAGCTAAATGTCAGAAAGCCTGTGGGATGTGGTTAAGGCAAGGTTAGAGGGAAATACGCAGCCTTAAATGCAGGAATTAGAAAAGAATGGCTAAAAATGATTGACAAATCTCAGGAGATCAGATAAAAAATGTCACATCACTCAAAAGACATAGAGACACATTAAGACATATGAAAAGAAATACAGAGCAGTGAAGAGCAAGTATGCTTCCTGGGGAAATAATCTACTAGTGAGTCACAGGGCCTTTCCTTCACACCGTTAAAACCAGGCTCTGTGCAAGGGTGATGCACGAGGAATCCTTGCTCAATGCATAAGACTAGTTGCCTTGTTGATATCTATTTTTTAAATGTAATGCTTGAAAGTAAATACGCTGGGTACTATTTCTCTCATACTAGTTTGACATTGTCTCAACTATTTTGGACATTGGACAAATTACTCTCTCTTTTTACTTCTTTGCTTTCTCGTTCTCATAAAAAGACTAGTAGTATCTACTTCATAGAGTCCTCAGGGGGCTATGTGATATGCATACACATGCATGCAATAAGCTCTTAAAATATGTTATTTTTATTTGTATCATTATGTAATTCCAAATCCTCTCTTCCATGACATTTGAGAATTCCGTTATCTGACTGCATCTATTTTATGGGTAACACAAAGAGAAACTCTACTGAGCTACATGCTGTCTTCCAAATACAAGTTTGCTCTAAATCTCCAAGGTTTTACTGACACTGTTCTTTTTTCCTGAGTGCTTTTAATACCATTGTTGGTTTGACAACTGCTGCTAACTATTCAAACGAGGCTCAAAAATTACTTTTTCTATTATTCCTGACCATTTCTAATATTCCTGACCATTTCCCCCAATTATATAAGTAGGATCTCAATATGTATTTAATGAATGTAAAATTGATGAAGTAACTTAAAGAAGAAATATCTAACAATAAACACAATTGCTAAAACATTGCCATTGGTTGATCTCTTTACATAATTTTATTTTATGTTCCATGCACTTTCCACTTTCCATAATTCAAATAAACATCATGTTTAGCTATTGTTGAATATTAAGTTGACATCTTTATTGAGCTGTTCACAATGACACCTGGATCTCCTTCCTTAGAAATTAAACAAATTTGCAACCCATCAATGTCTGGCAGAAGTTTAATTTGTTTCTCTTGCATTCATTAGCTCAATCTTTTCTAGGTTGAATTATATCTTCTGTGGAAATTCCCATTAGAAAACAACTAAATACACAATCAAATTCAAAATATGTAGCTGTTTTCTTGCTTTAATTCATTCTCATATTTCACAAAGACAAGTCATGGTATTATGTCTAATAACCACCTTATTATAAATATATTGTGGTAGAGTATATTTACAATACAGTCTGCAAAAGGTAATGCAGGTCATGTAAGGAATTTAAAAAACTCCTAAACAGTTAATTTATGATTTCATCTAATCAAAATAAAGTGCTGTAATAATAATATACTATGACTATCAATGACAATGGGAAATGTTAAAGACATCTCATAGATGGACATGTTAAAATACCATTGCTCTTACCAAAGTAAAAATATTTTATTTTATTTTAGGATTTTATTTGTTTATTTGATAGAGAGAATAAGAGAGAGAGAGAGAACAAACAGGGGGAGGGGCAGAAGGAAAAGCAGACTCCCCACTGAGCAGAGAGCCCAAAGTAGGGCTTGATTCCAGGACCCTGGGATCATGACCTGAACAGAAGGCACATACTTAACCAACTGAGCCACCCAGGTGCCCCCTAAAGTAAAAATATTTTAAATAAATGAAAAGGAAGGTAAGCATTTTTGTTTTTTAGGCTTTTTATAGTGAATTTAAAATTAGAACTTTAATTTAGTTGACTAAATTTTTTTTAATGGAACTCCCTTTACTATTAAATGTAATTTTTTTCTTTTTTAAAAAATATTAATTTACTTTTTAAAGATTTATTTATTTGAGAGAGAGACAGAGAGAGTGCATGGGGGAGGGGCAGAGAGAGAAGGAGAGAGAAACTCAAGCAGACTCTGCACTGAGGGCTTGAGACTCCCACAAGGGGCTTGATCTCATGACCTTGAGATCAGGACCTGAGCTGGCTGCTTAACCAACTGGGCTACCCAGGCACCCCTAATTATTTATTTTAGAGACAGAGAGAGAGCCCACATGTGCACACCAGTGAGGGTAGGGGCAGAGGGAAAGAATTTCAAGCAAGAATCTCAGTCTCAAGCAAAGAATTCCTGCTTGGCACAGAGCCTCAGGTGGAGCTGGATCTCATGACCCTGAGATCATGACCGGAGCTGAAATCATGAGTCAGATGCTTAAACCCAGCAGCCCTTTTAAATGTAAATTTCAATGCTAAGTAGAACATTAAATGACTCTCACTCTATCAAAGACTTTGAAGAGACTTATGGAGAAAATAGAATAGGTAGGCTTCTTATAATATTGACTACCCGGCAGTTTCTTTCTCCTGTCCTCTAATTGGGAAGCTTCTCACATATGAAATTTATGCTTTAAATGTTTAAGAGAAAATGATTAGATCAGCAGATTAAAGACACTTCATTGCTACAATTGAATATGTCTGTGCATAAAACTTTTCTGCCTTTCACAGGTTTACGTTAGCCTGATTGCTGAGATGTTTTCTCAACCAAATTATGAACCTTTTGATGATGGGAAATATACTATAATATCTTTTCTAAAAAATATTAGTAGATAGGGGTGCATGGGTGGCTCAGTCGGTTGAGCGTCCGACTCTTGATTTCAGCTCAGGTCAGGATCTCCTGGGTTGCGACATTGAGCCCGACATCGGACTCTTCGTTCAGCCGGGAGTCTGACTGAAGATTCTCTCCCTCTGTCCCGCCCCCACTCACACACATGCACGCTCTTTCTCTCTCTAAAATAAATAAATAAATCTGTAAAAAATGAAAAACATTAATAGATACATTTCAAAGTACTTTTAGATTCAGAGAAAAATTAAGCCCGTAGTACAATGAGTTCCCCATATATCGCTTCTTCCTCTTCACAGATTCCCCATCATTAACATCTCCCAATAATGTGGTACATTTGCTACATTTGCTACAAGTGGTGAACTAACACTGATACCTGAAGTCCACAGTTTACATTAGGGTTTACTCTGTATGATATAAAGTTCTATGGCTTTTGGCAAATGGGTAATGTCATGTATCCACCATTATAGTATCATGCAGAATAGATTCAGCACTGTAAGGTTTCCTGTGCTTGTCCTATTTACCCTTCACTCCATCTTCCAGTTCCTTAAATCTCCAGCAACCACTGATAATTTTAACATTTTTAGAGTTTTGACTTTTTAGATGGACTTCCTTGACTTAGTAATGTACATTTGAGGTTCCTCCATGATAGCTCATTTTCTGCTGTACCTGCTGAATAACATTGCATTGTTATGTATATACTACTGTTTGTTTATCCATTTACCTTTTAAGGGACATCTTGGTTGCTTCTATTTTTAGTAATTATGAATAAAGCTCATAAATCTGTGCAGGTTTTTGTGTGAATGCAAGTTTTCACTCTTTTGGGTAAATATCCAGTAAAGAGATTGTGGGAGAGGAGAGTAAGACTATGTTTAGCTTTGTAAGAGACTGCAAACTTGTCTTCCAAAGACGTACGATTTTGCATTTCCACCAGCAGTGAATGGAAGTTCTTGTTCCACATTCTCACTAGGACCTGATATTGTCAGTGTTTTAGATTTTCACCATTTTAATAAGTGTGTAGTGGTATCTCATTGCTGCATTAATTTGCAATTCCCTAATGATATATGTTAAACATCTTTTCTGTGCTTATTTCCAATTACACATCTTCTTTGATGAGGTATCTATTCAGATCTTTCACCCATTTGTTAATTGAGTTGCTTCTTTCCTGATTGTTAAGTGTTAGAGCTCTTCATGTATTTTGGATACGAGTCCTTTATCACATGTGTCTTTTGCTAATATTGTCTCCCAGTCTGTGGTTTATCTTTTTGTTCTCTTAACCGTGACTTACTGGAGCAGTTTTTTGTATTAAATTTTAATGAATCCAACTTATCATTTGTCTTACCTGAATCATGCTTCTGGTGTTACATTTAAAAGTCATCCCTGAACCCAAGATCATCTTGCTTTTCTCCTATGTTGTCTTCTAGAATTGTTACAGCTCTATGCTTTAGTTTTGAACTATGATCCAATTGAATTAATTTTTGTAAAAGGGGTTAGGCTTCTGTCTAGATTCATTCTTATTTTTATGAGTGTTCAGTTGTTCCAGTCACATTAGCAGAAAAACTGACCTTTCTCTATTCAATTAATTACCTTTGCCATTTTTTAAAGATCAATTGCCTACATTTGTGTGCGTCTATTTCTAGGCTATTTTATTCCAATAATCTATTTTTCTACTCTTTTACTGTAATATATTGTCTTTATTATGTAATCTTTATAGTGGTTTTTGATGTCTGGAATTGTCATTCCTCTGAAATTGTTTTGCTTCTTTGGGATTGTGTTGGCTATTCTGGGTCGTTTATCTTTCTATACAAATTTTATCCATAAAATGATATGCTGGGATTTTTTTTTTTTATGATGGTGCTGAATATACAGACCAATGTGAGAAGAAGTAGCATATTTATAATATTGAGTCTTCCTCTACATGAACATGGGATATCTCTCTATTTATTTAGATAGTCCATGATTTCTTTCAGCTGAATTTTATAGTTTTCCTTACATAGATTTGTATATATTTTGTTACATTTAAACCCAAGTATTTAATTTTTTGGTACTACTGCTTTCTATCTGTTTTTCTTGTTTCTTTCTTTTTTATCTTCTGTTTCTGGTTTGATTGAGCATTTTATATAATCTCATGTTCTCTCCTCTTTTAGCATAACAATTTCCATATATTTAAAAATTTATTGGTTGACATAAGGCTTGAAATATATTTTTACAACTAATACAATTCAAATACCACTATACCACTTCACTCTTTCCCCCATCCTTTATAACCTTGCTGTAATTCAGTTCACTTATCCATAAGCTGTCATCATCAAACACGTTGGTGTTATTATTTTGTAGTTGCCCATTATGTCAATTAAGAACAGGAAAAAGAAAAGATTTTATTTTATCTTCATTTATTCTCTTTATATTCTTTTTTTTCTAAATGTAGATTCAAGTTTCTGACCTACCTAATTTCCTTTTCTTTGAAGAACTTCTTTTGGCATTTCTTAAAGACAGTTCTCTTGGAAACAAATTTGCCTAGTTTTGGTTTGACTGAGAGCGTTTTATTTGTTTATATTTGCTTATTTTTTATTATCTTTGATTGTATTTGTTTATCTTTGTTTATAAAAGAAAAATGTTATTGGATACAGAATTCTAGGTTGATGATTTTATTATTAAACACTTTAAATATTTTACTTCATTGTCTCATTTGCATGGTTTCTAAAGGGAAATCCTATGCAATTCTCATGCTTGTTCCTCTCTACATAGTTTTTTTCTTTTCCTGTTTTCCTCCAAGTTTTATTTTTGTCTTTTATTTTCTGAGGTTTGAATATGATATGCCTATGTATATGTGTGTTTGTGTGTGTGTATATATATATATATATATATATATATATATATATATATATATATATATATTTCTTGTTATTTATCTTGCATCATAGTCCGTGAGTTTCCTGGATCTGCAGCTTATGACTGTTACTAAATTTTTAAAAATTCTCAGTCATTATTTCTTTGGTCTGTCTCTACTTTTTCTTCTCCTATTGTTTCTACTATAAGTATGTCACATCTTTTGCAATTGGCATGTGGTTCTTCATCATTCCGTTCAATTTTTTCTCCCCATTTTTCCCCCTTTGAATTTCAGTTTGCTAGACTTCATTGACATGTCTTCAAGGTCACTAATTCTTTCCTTAGCTCTTTTTGGTCTACAATGAACCTATCAAAGGTACTCTTCATTTTTGTTACAATGCTTTTGATCTGTAATGTTTTTTGGATCTCCTTTCGTTGTCATCTCTCTTGTTCTCATTACCATCTGTTCTTGCATGTTGTCTACTTCTTCCATTAAAGTTCTTGATATATCAATTTAAATTCTGTTTGATAAATTCAAAATCTCTGCTATAGCTCAGTCTGATTCTGATGCTTGCTTTGCCCCTTCAAACTCTGTTTTCCTTGAATTTTGGCACACACACACACACACTATATATATATACATATATATATATATATATATACACACACACACAGTATTAATATCTTTCTTTCAATTATACATATATAATTGTATATATACATATATAATTGAAAGAAAGCTATTATGTCAGTTAATAGGAACTGAGATACACAGGACTTCATGTGGGATTTCATGTTTATCAGACTGGGAGTCAGGCTGTGCTTAATGTTTGTTTTTGCCACACATCAGCATCTTGCAATTCCTCCAGTGTCCTTATTTATTTTTGCTATCTTGTCTGTGTTTCCCTATAGTGCAGTTTTGAGAATAAATACCTGCCTTTTCAATATTTTAACCAATACTTTCTATAAAATACAGAGGATCTGTTATATCAATTCTTCAAAATCAAAATGTTAGGAGAGAATGATAATATTCTAAAGGCATATTCAAGTTTCAAGAAGCTTATAACATACTAGAATCATGTTCAAAATCTAAGATAAACTTAAGTGGTAAATAGCATACAGGCTTCAACTTACTGTTTATCAGCTCTTCAAATATCTGGTGAAAGGTATCAAAATATACACAGTTGTTTCAATTGCCCATAAGCACATTATCAACCTAGTATACTCAGCGTCCTGGGAAGCAAAATACTATTCTACTCTATATTGATCAGATAATATGAAAAAAAAATTTCTGTTCAAATTTAAGCATTCATTTACATAGTGACATTGTAAAACCAAACTTGGTACAATAAATAAGAAACGTTCACTCACCCATTGTGGAGAAAGCCATTGTCATCCTATATGAATGTTTTTTCGAAAGAAAGAAAGAAAGAAAGAAAGAAAGAAAGAAAGAAAGAAAGAAATATTAGATATGATTTATAGCATAATGGAAAGGATTGTGGCATAACTTAAGGAGGCCTAATGTGAATCCCAGCTTTGCCATTACTTACCTGTGAGGCCTTATGCAAATCATCTAACTTCCTGGGTTTTTCGTTTCTCTTCTATAACATAATACCTGTTGTAATCAAGAGGCTAGATTAGGTGATACCAAAAATTACTTCCAGTGTCAACAGCTTATAATATTTAAATTTATATTTTTATTTAAGCCTTTTAAGGTCTAAATGAATAAGCAATATAGCAATTAAAGCCCACATTATTGTGTTGAACATTTATTATTTTTATGTTTGAATTTTAAGTTAAAAATGATCATATATTATCAACATGATTAAATATAAGTCCTTAACATAGTATCTATCTTAAATTATGAAGACACATATCATTTACTCAAAAATAGATTAATTTTGGGAGAGAAATTCATTCTTTAAGGAGTCTTCCCTCAATTGAGGGAATGAAGTAATTTATAATTGAATTGATTTTTATTTGGCATATGGTTATGAACACACTGGCCTAAGACATATGTCGAAAACTTTTGTGAAGGTAGTCAAATAAAGGAAAATGACTGGGCTCATAGATACAACAAAACTATTTTTTCAAGTAGATTTCACACCCAGCATGAGGCCTGAACTCCTGACCCTGAGATCAAGACCTGAGCTGAGATTAAGAGTTGGATGCTTAACCGACTGAGCCACCCAGGTGCCCCACAATGAAACTATTTTAAAATTAATAGGAAATTTAGAAAACTTTGTGTCCAAATATGTCATTAAACAGATGATGAAAATGGGGTTTGATAGGTTAAGTATCTTGCCTGAGGTGAAATCTAGTTTTTCATGAGTATATTTATTGGACCATTTTCAAAACTGCAAAGCAAGTAAATGGAGCCATACAGAAAATAGCAGTGTCTCTGAATAGAAGAGAGAGAGAATGAAGTTTGAGGCAGTTAAAATGGCTAAATTTGGGAAGCCGGGTGCTAGAAAAAAAAAAAAAGAGACAAAGGGAAGAAGCCCAGGCAACAATTGCATTGGAGTTAGCCCAGTCCTTGGCTGAATACCAAACTGCACATCTTCAGGATGAGATTTTGAGGCATATCATGCACATCTCCTGGGAATCTGAAAATTGAACAGAGAATTCCAAGGGAGACATTGGAGCTCTTTCCAACCAGGATAGATTGATGTTGGAGAAAAGTATTCAGTTGAGATGCCAGAAAGGCCAAGGGCTATGCACTAGGAATAAGGTCTGTGCCAATGACCAAGGGAAAATTTGAAAAAGACACATGGATACAAATTTTAAAATGTCTCAGTAAGATTAACACAAACTTCCAGTAAATGAACCGCCTGGTCAAAACTCAAAGTTATTTAAAAGAAGATAATATAACCCAGATTCCAAAATATATCATCCACAATGCCAATCAGACAAAGAAAAAGAAAATCCAAGACAAAGAAATGACTATAGATAAAAAGAAAAAAATAATAAATGCATACTGTCACGTAATTCTAATACTAGAATTGACAAGACTTTAAAGTAACTATTATATATGAAGAACTATGTTAGATAATTTAGGTGACAAGATGCACAAAATAGAGGAACAGATAGAAAATTTCAATAGAAAAATGGACACCTATAAAACCATCATGTATGAATTCCAGGGAAAAAAATCATAAGTTGCATTGAGAAACTAATCTGATGGCCTTACTGTTAGACTGAACACAGCAAAAGAAAGATTTAGTGAACTTGAAGCCTGATCAATACATATGAACACAAAGAGTATAATAATGGAAAAAGAGGAAAACTGTTTTTGAGACCTATGAGACAATATCAAATTTCTACATTCATATTATTCAAATATCAAAAAATTAAAAGAGAGTGAATAGGAGAAAAAATATTCAAGGCATAATGAACAAATTTTTTCAAAAACTAGTTAAGAAAACATCAATTTAGATTTCCAAAGAGGAATTTGGAGAGGTGATAAAACCCTTCTATATCCTGATTGTAATGGTCATTAAAAGGCAGAATGCATTTGTCAAAATTTTCAGAACCGTACACCAAAAGAAAAAAAGAGATAAATTTTACTGCAGTAAATGTTATCTTAATTTAAAAAAAATAAAAGTGAAAGACTTACTTTTTTGTTCTTAATGGAATAACTGGGACCATATACTTACCCTTCCACCATAAACAAATTTAAAAATGGACAAAATTAATAAAATAACTATATTCAGAGTGGATGACAGTAGGAAGGGAATCCCAAAGGGAGTCCCAAAAGTCTTACTAAATTGAAGAGAATGAAATGCAGGTTTGGAAGGCTTAGGACACTGGAATTTGAGGAAGAGTACTGGAAAAATAGGAGCTTCCCAGAAAAAGTTTCAGTATCTGAATGAGTGCTATGTTGAGTCTTTGAATGTTAAGCTGCCCATGCATAGGGTAACAATCTACAAGTCTGGACAAAGGACCACAAGGGAAGTGAAAGCTGAATAATTTCAGAGCTCAAGCAGGCTTGGAAGATACTTCAGTTCCAGATATTGTGGAGGAAGCTATATTAGTAATTGCCCAAACTGAATTTCCTGCACTTTTCATGTGCAAAGTGTCAGATTCAATCAGAAAGCAAGGTAGCCGACTACCTCTGATCCAGCATAAAATCCTCTAAACAAAAAAATAAAAAGAGAGAGAGAGGAAAAAGGAAGGCAATGAAATGGAAAGCTAACATGCCAAAAGTTTTCATATTTGATATCTTATATAATAAAGGGAATTTGTATTGAAGAATATAGCACTAAATGGCAAAATAAGTGAAGGATCAAAAACAGTTCATAGGTCAGAATTTCAGTGAAGTCCAAATTTAATTTATTTATCACAAGTACATTTCTACATGTTAACTAAAGTAATATGAGTACTATATTAATGCACAGGTTATTAATATTGACTAATATCCCCGCTAAATAAGATTTTTTGGAAATGGACTTGGAAATCTTGATTCTTTGAAACTTCAAAAGATATTAAAAAAACATAAAAAAACACAAAAAAACAATTCCACAAGATACTGTTACAGATTGGAAAATTTCAAAAACCTCAAACCTAATTATGGACTCATTATTAGGGATTCAGACGTGGAAATTTTTTTAAAAGATTTGTTTATTTATTTTAGAGAGAGAGAAAGACAGTGAGCACACACATGTGTGTGCTTGCACGTGAGCAGGGGTGTTCTGTCGTGGGGCTCGATCGCACGACTCTGACATCATGACCTGAGCCAAAACCAAGAGCCGGATGCTCGAGGGACTGAGCCACCCAGGCACCCCAGACATGGAAATTTTTAATTTTTTCCCTTTATTTTCTCTTTCTTAGTAAAATTATTTTGGAAATACCTTTTACTTTGGAGATGGCTTTGACTCTGAAAAGCTAACCCTTATAACACATTGTGGAAAGTGTGGCTATGCGAGTTTATATCCCAGATCTACTGTTAAAACATGATCCTAAATACTGTGCCTTTGTTTCCGCGTGAGTGCAATTGAGACTTGTACTAATGTGGTGAGGATTAAATGAAGTAATAAATATAATGTTTTTATACAGCAGCCATCATTTTTAACACTCAATAAATATACTTTATTAGATAGGGTGGCTATATCAACAGGAAATAGAAAACCTGCATCTAGCTTCATCTGCTGATGTTAAGTTACCTGAATTCTTTTTATTTTTTTTAAAGATTTTATTTATTTATTTGACAGAGATAGACAGCCAGCGAGAAAGGGAACACAAGCAGGGGGAGTGGGAGAGGAAGAAGCAGGCTCATAGCGGAGGAGCCTGATGTGGGGCTCGATCCCGTAATGCCGGGATCACACCCTGAGCCGAAGGCAGACGCTTAACCGCTGTGCCACCCAGGCGCCCCAAGTTACCTGAATTCTGGACTCCCTGGCTTTCCAACAATTACAGATACATCCTGATATATTGTTCACATAAATCTACCTGAAATTATTGTTTATCATTTCCTTCTTCGGTAAGAGTACAATGGTGATTTGTTAGTCACTTTTCCTATATTAATTTTTGTACTTATATACTGTCTGGTACATAGCAGGCTCTAAGTGGTGAGGCAGACACTTCAATACTTGTTTGTGTCTAATTTTAACTTTCTATGATTTTGATATTTTTTCAGAAGTCCATGGGGTGCCTGGGTGGCTCAGTCATTAAGAGTCTGCCTTCGGCTCAGGGCGTGATCCCAGGGCTCTGGATTGAGCCCCGCCTCGGGCTCCCTGCTCCACTGGGAGCCTGCTTCTTCCTCTCCCACCCCCCCAGCTTGTGTTGCCTCTCTTGCTGTCTCTCTCTCTGTCAAATAAATAAATAAAATCTTAAAAAAAAAAAAAAGTCCAAAGAGTATTAGTTTGAAATTATATTTGAGTGTTTGTCCAGAGAAAAATTCAGAGCATGTACGTACTTAGTGTAAAGCAGCCTTGTATCACTTAGCTCAAGAATATAAACAAATTACACTTTTTTAAAAAATACAATTTCTTCTACTAAATTTGAAAATTTAACCTAACCAAAGCGAAGATGACATTTCTAACTTTTCTGAACAGAAGGGGAAAAAAATCTAAATTAGAACATTTGAGTCAACACAAATTTTGGTTTTAGAAAATGCGAAGTAGTGAACGGAATTGCTGGTAAAACAGCATGTGAGTATCCACTGTCTTTATTCCAATTTGTATGTAATATATGGTATCAGATATTATGTTTGCATCATAAGAACTCAAGATTACAATGGTAACTGAAAGTTATGGCTCCCCTCGTTGGGTCACATATATATACATTTTTAGAATTTTCGTAGAAAGATACTTTCTGGAACAATTCTTTAGAACTTTCCCCCTTTTACTACAAATAGTACACATGAGCACGTCCGAGTAAGTGACAAGCAAGTTCCTTAGCAATATCTGCTGTTTCTGATAGTTCTTAGATGATGTAGGTTTTAATATTAACTGGAAAGACTTCCTCACAAACACAAAAATCACTGAAATAATATCTTTAAAATTTTACCTTTTTTTTTTTTTTCTGGAGATGAAAAAGCATCAAGTATTCTTATAGTAAGCTCACTATTGGCCAAATTAAAGAGGTCAGATATTTAAGAGAAAAATATATTTTCTGAAATCTCTAATATGAAATCCATGTGGGAAAGGAGGGAGGATGGTAGGGAGAATTAGAAGATGTCCCCAGGATTCCCTGCCTCTGATGCATATGCCCTGTTCAATCTCTCTTCAAGGTAGGTGGTACTTGTGAATATGATGGAAGAGTCACGAACGTGATGAGGTTAAGTAATATGGCAAAGGTGATGAGATGGTGATGATTGTTATGTTGTATGAGCAGAGTGTGAGACATTCTCCTGCCAGCCTTGAAAAAAGCAGTCACGTTGTGAAATGCCTACAGAGGGGGCATGTGGCAAGAATCTGAGAGCATCGTCTAAGCAATCCCCTACAGTTAGATAACAATTACACCTCCGTAAGGCTAGGAAACACACACACACACACACACACACACACACACACACACATATGAAGAGGGCATTATGAAAAGAAACAACAACAAAAGAATCAAAATATCAATTTTGTTAATGATGGAGTTAATATTGGACACTTGCGTTTTGCTGCCAGTAAGTGGACTTCCTGATACTGAAATTTTCACAGCCTGTGTGTGATCACCACAGATTTCTCCAGCATAGAGCAGAACACATGCTCTCTATAAACAGATTGGATCCCAGGAGGAAGGCCAGAGCTACACATCCCCAATCTCTTATGCAACTACTCTCGCCAATCGAGTAAGATATTTGCCTCTTCTTTCCAAGAAAGGACTGAATGAAGCTCTAAAGAAAAACAGTGAATAGATACTTCCCTGCAGGGGCGCCTGGGTGGCACAGCGGTTAAGCGTCTGCCTTCGGCTCAGGGCGTGATCCCGGCGTTATGGGATCGAGCCCCACATCAGGCTCCTCTGCTGTGAGCCTGCTTCTTCCTCTCCCACTCCCTCTGCTTGTGTTCCCTCTCTCTCTGGCTGTCTCTGTCTCTGTCAAATAAATAAATAAAATCTTAAAAAAAAAAAAAAAAAAAGATACTTCCCTGCCAAGAGGTGGGGAATAAGTCCTCACCCCTAAAACACCATATTATTCTTTACTTTGTTTTTATTTCCTTATCTAACTCTTTTAAATTTACTGTTTTAAAGATTTATCTGTCCTCTAGACTGTGAGATCCTGAGAATAGAACTAAATTTATTTTTTTGTAACTTCAGCATCTAACAGAGGTTTTTTTTTTTTTTTTTCTCCCCCAGTGAATAAATAGATGAATATAAACACATTTGATTTCTAGGAAGGTACTGGTGCGGCTGAATCAATCCTTCACCAGCTGTTTATTTTTTTTTTTCTGATATTTCAGTGCCTGTATCATAATAATTATTAAATATTTCTTATGTTAATAGTGAATGTCAACTCTTAGGAACCAGCCTACTCATGTGTCTGATATTTTTACTTTTTCCAGAATATAAAAGAAAAAGAAAATTAAACAAGTTGAATTAATATCCAATATTATTTCGGTTGCTTTGGCTCAATTTACACAGAAAAAAAACAACACTCCAAATATTCCATTGCTTTTAATGCAAGCTGTTTTAAAAATGATGGTGTGTGTTTTAAAAATTTGCCATTTTAATTTTTTAATTGATTAAAATTAATTTAAACTAAAGAATTAACTTTTATTTCTCACAACACTGAAATCTCTGTTTTCCTTTATCAAATAACAGAATGTTAGGAAGAGCAAAACACAGAATCTCAGGACTAGAAGTCTTTACAAATCATTTGGTACAAATTTCTCCTTAGCCCATGAATCTCTTCTCTGACAGTGATGAAGAACTCACAAACTGAGTAGGCAAGTTATTCCATAAGCAAATTATTCTATTATATGGTTCTGCATTGAGTAGAAAGATATCTCCCTTGTATTTTTTATAGACTAACTCTAGTTTTATGTTTATAGACAAATAGACCAAATTGTACCCTGTTGGCAAACGATCTCCCTTAAAATGTTTGGAGAGAATTGTCCTACCTCTCCTTCTTCCTTAGGTTTTCTTGTTTGTCAGCTAAACACTTTTGGTTTCTTTAACAAATTCTCATCGAACACAATGAGCTGAACTTTCTGTAACTTCTTTTCAGACATGCTAAATCCAAGGCCAGCTCAACAGGACGGAACAGGTGGCTCCAGAGCCACTCACGCTCTGCCCCTTTGAAAGCCTGGAGGGCCCTATAACCATTCCCATTCTCTTTGCCCTCTTGTTCAGAAATTTAAGTTCTCAAACAACTAAGGAAGGGGGCAACTTTTGCTCTAGTTTTGAGACAACAAAACTAAAATTTATTTACTTTCTTATCAATCCCTCTTTTTCTCATAGAGTCATACACTGGGAGAAAAACTTGAAGACGAATTCTGACATCGCCAGGGAAGACCGAGCTGCAAAGCATTCTGGAAGGTTCAGAACAAATACAATAAACAGGAGCAGACAGGTTGAGAATTGGTACCAACATATATGGTATGGAGACCGTGGTATTTTGTATGTTAAATATTTTTTTAAAGTGGCGAAGAGCAAAGCAATGGTTGTGTGCGCAGAGCTGCGCCAGACCAAGCTTGCGTCTGTACTGGGGCGTCGTTTGGGAGCTAGGTGCAGACATCAATCTTCACATTTTACCATAAGCAGCAACAAGAAACCGCGTGGCCTGGAAGTTTCCTTAGTTTTATCATTCAGTTAACACTCGGCCTGGAAGTTTCCTTAGTTTTATCATTCAGTTAATTAGGCACATTTTCTTGTTTACACATTACTTCAGATGACTGTGTTGCTAAGCTTCCGGCGACTAAATCATTGGTGTTTGCATTCCTCTGGTTTCTAAAATCATTTCATCACTCTCCTCTAAGCCCCTACTGGCAGCCTCATCAGAGTCCCCCAGCCTCCCACTCAGGCATTTGAGTCTTTCACTAACTCTCTCGTCAGACTCCTTTCGGCTTCTGCTCACCGTCTGGTTCTAAAATCCTCCCCATCCCAGTTATTCGTTACAGCAGCTTTCCTCATCCGGGCTTCCTAGACCGTTTTAGTTATTTATTGCTGAGAAGGCTAATACCCCAAATGCAGCAGTTTAAACCATAAAGACGTATTATTTCATACAGTTTTTTTTGGGGGGGGGGTGTCAGGAATCAAGTAACAGTCTTTTGGGGGTGGTTTCAGGTCAGAGTCTTTCATGAGATTCTTGTCAACATACTGTTTGAGGCTACAATTACCTGGAAGCTCGGCTAGGCTGGCGGGTCTGAACCACATGGCCGTGAGCAGGACATTTCAGCCCTCACCACGTGGAACCCTCCATGGGGTCCTCGATTAGCTTCATGTCTTTTTATCTGGCTTCCCCCATCGAAAGTTTTCCAAAAGACAGCAAGACAGAAATCACAATTTCTTTTCGACCTAGGCTTAGAAGTCAGACACCCATATTTCTACAAAATCACATTGGTTCCCTAGATCATTCTTATTCGATTGGAGAAGAAAATGCATCAGGATGTGAGTACAAGAAGGAAAGAATCCTTGATTGACATTTTTGATGCTACTGTTATTCTCTCTCTCTCCCCTCCTCAACCCTTCAGCTTTAAATAAAACTGTAAGCTATTTAAAGTGTACGATGTGATGATTTGAGATACACACACACACACACACACACACACACACATATGGTAAATGTCAACTCTTAGGAACTTCCTACTTGTGTCAGATCTATCTATCATCTATCTATCTATCTATCTATCTATCTATCTATCTATCTATCATCTATCTATCTATCTATCTATCTATATCTATACATATCTGTTGTGAAAGGATTCCCTGCATCCAGTTAACTATTTCTTCTTCAATGTCTCAAAACAGTTTGTCACACTTTCTGGATGTTTACAATGGGAAGGTAAATCCCACAAGACTTACACTTTCATAGGTGGAAGTGGAACTGTGGTACCATTTTTTGATATAAAGAACAAGTGGTAAATCAAATTATAGAAAGTAGAAATTTTGGACTCATACTTTTGAAATGCTGAACCAACCACCAAGGAGCATTTTTAAATATTTTTAAAAAATCAAATCTATAGTTCATATAAGATGTTTGAACTAAATATATAAATTTTGAAGCCATCAGCATATAAATGGCTTTTAAAGTCATGGGGCTAAATGGTATCCCCTATGGGGAAAAAAAAATTAAAAAGAGATCTTGAAGGTCCCAGGGTGTTCTACAATTTAGAACTTATGAAGATGAGAAAGTTCCAGAAAGGATACTGAGAAGTAGCAATTACTGAGGTAAGAAAACAAACAAACCCTTCAAGTATAGTTCATATAAATGTGAAGCACATTTTTTAGAAAGTAGAGTAATCAGCTGTGCCAGATGCTGACAAGATGATATCTAAAGATTGACTATTGGATTTGAGAAGCAGGCTCGAAGTCATCTTTTTTATCCCAAGTCTGGTATCAGAAACACACATAAAACAAACAACTTGCTGATGGATTCAAATCCATTGTTTAGTTGCAGAATTTAATAGGTTACTCTCCTTTTTCCCGTCTTTATAATCTCTCATAAAGGGATTGCTCTTAGTGTCACAGTCCTCAAAACACCTTTTGATTCCAAGTGATTCCAACTTGGGGAGTCCATCTGTTGTCACAGCTCTATGGTGCTCACGTGAAACTGGCAGGACAGCTAACAACCAGAGAGGCATATCCTGTATAATGTGTTTTTTTCCTACTTTGGCAAAAAGAGGACTTAAATTTTGGCAGGAAATGAAAGAAATTTTGCATTTTGGTTAGCATTTGTGCTTCTTACCTGAAAATATAAAGTGAGACAACCCCAGGTATATGTTGGAGAAACAAATAGCTTGCACCACAGCCAATATGTTTTAATGCTTTAATTAAAAATAAGGAAAGAATGAATTTGTGATTATTACCTTGTAATGGCATTGACATTAAAGCAAGTGGCATACCCTTATGTGAAAAGCATGGGTAGTAAAGCAAGTGGCATACTCTTATGTAAAAAAAATAATTCAAAATGCTTTTACGCTCATACACATGTTCACTTTGGCAGAGCATGAAACAGCACTTAAGTGGACATAAATTCCTTTTTATTACATAAATCAAGATATACGTTGCTTCAAGTGAATTTTCCAAACAACTACAACATAGTTCTAAGGCCCATTCAAAATAGTTTTCAGGATTTTAGTTCAAAATGTTGTCTATCTGGAAGCCCCTGATACAGTCTTCCAAACTTTTATGAAAACCACTTATGAGTTAAAAAAGAAAAGGTCAGAAACTCACAGTCATACTTCATACTAAGATTTACAGACAATGTGGGGCGCCTGGGTGGCACAGCGGTTAAGGGTCTGCCTTCGGCTCAGGGCGTGATCCCGGCGTTATGGGATCGAGCCCCGCATCAGGCTCCTCCACTATGAGCCTGCTTCTTCCTCTCCCACTCCCCCTGCTTGTGTTCCCTCTCTCGCTGGCTGTCTCTATCTCTGTCAAATAAATAAATAAAATCTTTAAAAAAAAAAAAAAGATTTACAGACAATGTGACATCAAAATGTAGTTAGGAATCCCTACCAAGAAAAATCGAGCCAAACAGAAAAATTACCTTTGACTTTGACAGGCCATGATTTCTTGGCTTCTCGTGAAACACAAAATCGTATGGAAAGAAATGTACATCTCTTATTGTTTATTTTGGGTTTTGTTGTTATTGTTGTCATTTGTTTGTTTGAAAATCAGGGTCTGTATAACTGGAAAACCAGATAGCTCTCTCTCAATTAGACAGTCTTTTACCAAAAGTCAGGATTAATGTTGCTGAGGGTGTAATAAATGTATATACTTTCCCACTCTCCCCCTCTGCCTCTCCCGATGGTTCTGATTTAGTGTATCTGGAATTGGTTTATACATATAATTTGTAGGAAAAAAAAAACCTAATTTACATTGATATTCTATGTAGATCTAGTTTAAACTTCTATCTCCTTAAAATATCAATCTGAAGGATAGTCAGCATGCTGGCCCATGCCAACATTTTTTCTGTATTCCCAGAAACTGCAATTGTAAAAAAAAAAAAAAAAGTCTTTGAAAGAAGTGGTATTGCAATATAATATATTCTGGAAATTGTAGGTTCAATGACGCTAGGTCAAAAGACAGCAAGGCAAATCATACATCATGCATATTGGCTAATACTGTGCAAGAAAAGAACTTGCCTGTCAACTAAAAAAATACAGATCTGGTAATGTTTTGCCAAAATTGTCAGCATCTAGAAGAATCAGAGGAAGAATATTCCTTTGAAAAATATCTACCGCAAGGTCTAGAAGAAATTTCATAAGAATGTTTGACACCTTAAAGTATGTAGGAAGACACAGACTCTCTACATGCTTTATAAAGATACAAGGGATTTGGATGAGGTAAAGCAAAATTGCAAAGAACGTAAAGATACAATAGCAGAATTGAAATCTACATCAGGAGTTGTAAAAGGAAAAATTTAAAGCTTTATAATATTAGTAGAATAGGTAATATAAAGGTTAACTTGAGATCCCATCTAAGGCCAGGGATGAAAATGACCAGGAAAAAGAATAATGAGTAACGTTATTAACTATAGAGAAAAGAGAAAATCATAACTATATGATGTAATTGATGTGTCCAGGAGGCCAAAAAAATGTGACAGCAGCAATAGCTAAATGTGTCTCATATTTCTTGACTAAGTTTTACAAATTTTAATCCTTTGCTTTTTTTCAGCACATTCTATTCCTGGGTCACTGATCTTGTTATATAGAGGCCATGTGATTTTGCTTTTTGTGTCTAAATACTTCAGTAAGTGATTTTTCAAGAGTTGCTTAACTACTAAATCTTCAAAATTGATGAGATTTTCATTCAATTTATGGGTAGTTCTTCTATAGACATTATGCTTTTGTCTGTTTTTCTGTTGTTTTGCAGTGTATAAACATCTACTGAGAATTACCAGTTGTTGACAGACGGCATAAGCAGCCGTATCTTGCCTCTGTGCACTGCCCACTGTATACATTGACTGTGTTCATGTGTTTGTATGTATGCGTTATTACTTAAACACCTTTATCTCTCCAAGCTTTTTCTCAGGAAAAACACATTTACTAAAACAACTTTTGGTATCTGTAAAGGTGAGGGTAAGGATTACTTATTTGGTGTATTCAAATGATAAAGTTTAT
This sequence comes from Ursus americanus, assembly GCF_024610735.1. Classification (NCBI taxonomy): domain Eukaryota; kingdom Metazoa; phylum Chordata; class Mammalia; order Carnivora; family Ursidae; genus Ursus; species Ursus americanus. The sequence continues at coordinate 17,811,786 of NC_142151.1, read as the reverse complement.
ATCTAATGCTAAAGCGTCCTCCTGATAATAAAATTTATTCAATCATGGTTTTTTATTCTTCATTCATATTACAAGACTGGTTTTATAATTTTGAATTTTGGATATTTTAATAGTTATCTTCATTCACTCAATTATTATTTCTTACTCTTTGCTTTTTCTGCATTCATTCTGACAAAGTAACTTTGACACGTACAATCCAGTCCTGACACACCTCTCCACAGTTCACCAGCTCTTTAAACCCAGGGAATTAGTGGGGTGTAGGTATATTTGTTTCCTTTCTGGAAAGAGGAAGATCATTTGTGTGCCGATGATGGACGTTCCTCCTTAATCTCGCCCCATCTCTGGTGCATTTGTCTGAAATTCCTTTCTATCAGAGGTTTTTAATAGTTTCTTTTTTCTTTAACGTATAGGACGGATGGAGATTTCCCGTACTTGTAGATGCCTTTATCTCTTTGTCATGAGTGTGATTTTGAGGGGAGGAGACAAACTGGCAAAGTAATGGCGAGAGAATGGACGTCTGAAGTTGGCTTTTTATTTCAGGAAATTTTTGTTCGTTTTTGTGATAAGGAAATTTTTATTTTTCCACAGAGTAAATTAGATCCATTAAATTTAATTCTCTTATCTATTATTTTTAAAATATGTTATTTTCATTAAAATTTTAGTTTTATGTTTCAAAGTTTTCAAATCCCAGAGTGAAGTACCAAAAACATTGCATTTTAAAAATATTTTTATTTGAATTCTAGTTAGTTAACATACAGCATAAGACTGGTTTCAGGAGTAGAATTCAGTGATTCATCACTTACAAACAACACCCAATGCTCATCACAACAAGTGCCTTCCTTAATACCCATCACCTATGTAGCCCACCCCCCACTCACCTCCCTCCATCAACCCTCCATTTGTTCTCTATCCTTAAGAGTCTCTTATGGTTTTTTCTCCCTCTCTTTTTCTCCAGAAATAATTCAAATGTTCCCTCTTTTCAGTAGTTCAAGACCTAGGTAAGATTATCTATCTAGATTATGGTATGTTATCAAGGGTTAATTATTGTAGAGAATCATCTCATGGAAACATCCTTCTCAGGATGATAAAATGCTTATATCTATGCTTCTAATTCACGCCTTTTACTCTATGGTTTAAATTCCTGGTTTCAGAGTTAATGTGACGTTGGACAAGTTATTTGACCCCTCCATATCTTAGTTTTTCACCTCTAAAGTGAGAATAATTTCCCCTGCTAAGATTAAATGAGATGAGAGAGGTAAAATCTCACAGAACAGATGGCACACAGTAAACACTCAGATGATAATTTATCCTTGTCTGCTCTTTGGTCAATGTTACAAACGAAGTCTCATGACTTTACATCCTGATGATAGTTTTCTTTTGTATTAGACATCCAGGGGACTGGGTGTCTGCAACTGTATCCCTTCTTGCACATTCTTCTTGGACTCAGTCCCTTCATCTATGTAGCAAATGCTCTTTGGCTCCTTTGTGCCTCGGCCAGTTCCTTCTCCTGGGTTGTAAGGCGGCCCAATGAGTTGAAGCAGTCGTTATCTCAGATATCAAAGTTGTGAGCTATAGAGATTAGGAGATATTAGTGACATTTTTTCCCTTGTGTAGAGTGAAAGAGGAAACCACTGTTCAGGGAAAGTTCTGTATGTTCCTGAGGTTTAGCACATCCCTGTCTTTTTTCTAGCTTGATTGTTCTAAAAAAGCCTATTATTCTTCAGTTCAGGTTTATGGTTACTAATAAAGCTAACTGCTGTATTTCATTAATTATGACATTCTTTTATAGTTCCGTACTGCCATTGGGTTGGCCTTTACCTGTCTCCATAGCCAATTATCCAACCTCTTATGCAAATGGCTCCATTCAAATAAGAGACCAATTAACAGAAGTTTTAAGGACAGAATTGTAGTTGTAGTTCATTTTGGCCTTGGTAGTTGATTGTCTATATTCTCTTTACTCTTGTGTAGCCTCTTTAGTATTAGCAAACTGAGCTTAATTTTCTTTGCTTCTTGAAGAAAGGCATTTCTTCACTTTCTCCCCAGTTCAACTCTTGTTATTTCTATATAACTATGACAACATGGAACTGGCTTTTATTACTCCAGTCTCAGAGACCTCTCAGTACCAGAGTAAACTTTCTAAATGAAGTTCTAATCATATTACTTCCTACTCAAATACAACAATAGTTCCCCATTAAATATAGGTTAAATGCTAATTACCTTGAGCTTTATTAGGCTCTCCTTCTCAGTATCTGCCTTCATCTGATTGACCAGGGCCATTAGCACCTCTCCTTTCCTCCCATCTCACATAACATATCAAAGTAAATTTCCTTGAGGATTCTGGATTCACCAGACTACTGAATGCTGTCTCTTTTGGTCAATGTTATGCATTCAGTCCGGAATGCCCTTGCTTTCTCCCTTAAACACAACAGATCTTCCCAATTAGTATCTGCTTTTTTTTTTTTTTTTTAGAACTGGTTTAGGCAACTATCTTCTGTGTCAGAAGTTTCCTGACGTCTTCAGTAGGGTCAATCACTTCTTCCTTACATTCTGTCTCTTTTTATAAATTGTGTTTAGCGCAAACATCATTCTATTGCTAGATTGAAGAATATAGCTTAAAGATGTGACATTCAGAACCATGCTATGTTCACTGATACACATTTGTGCATCACCAGGTGCCTACCACTTAGCTTGCTGTGAAAAAATATATGATGACTTTAGTTGCATTAAATTCAGGACATATATAATTTATAACCAATGTCAAAATATAAGCTCTATTTTTTTTTCTTTTGCCTATCAGACTTACCACTGAGTCTTAGTAGGAAATTACAGTAATTTATTTTTATTTATTTATTTATTTATTTTTTATTATTTTAAATTTTTTTTAATGATTTTTTATTATATTATGTTAGTCACCATACAGTACATCCCCGGTTTCCGATGTAAGGCTCGATGATTCATTAGTTGCGTATAACACCCAGTGCACCATGCAATACGTGCCCTCCTTACTACCCATCACCGGTCTATCCCATTCCCCCACCCTCCCCCCCTCTGAGGCCCTCAGTTTGTTTCTCATAGTCCATAGTCTCTCATGTTTCATTCCCCCCTCTGATTACCCCCCTTTCTTTATCCCTTTCTTCCCCTACTGATCATCCTAGTTCTTTTTTTTTTTTTTAAAGATTTTATTTATTTATTCGACAGAGATAGAGACAGCCAGCGAGAGAGGGAACACAAGCAGAGGGAGTGGGAGAGGAAGAAGCAGGCTCCTAGTGGAGGAGCCCGATGTGGGGCTCGATCCCAGAACGCCGGGATCACGCCCTGAGCCGAAGGCAGACGCTTTAACGACTGCGCTACCCAGGCGCCCCATGATCATCCTAGTTCTTATGTTCCATAGATGAGAGAAATCATATGATAGTTGTCTTTCTCTGCTTGACTTATTTCACTTAGCATTATCTCCTCCAGTGCCGTCCATGTTGCAGCAAATGTTGAGAAATCATTCTTTCTGATAGCTGAGTAATATTCCATTGTATATATGGACCACAACTTCTTAATCCAGTCATCTGTTGAAGGGCATCTCGGCTCCTTCCACGATTTAGCTATTGTGGACATTGCTGCTATGTACGTTGGGGTGCATATGGCCCTTCTCTTTACTACGTCTGGAAATTACAGTAATTTAACATAAACTATTTTTTTCCTTTTAAAAAAATATCTCAGTATGGGGCAAGAATCTATACATTTTTTGGTTCCAGTCAGTAGAAATGTCTGATATTTTTCACTTCAAGGAAAAGTGGAAGTATAACACAGGAAAAAGAGGACATGATTTAAAGTTAGAAAAACTGGTTTTAATCATGACTTGCCCGTGTATTCATGGCATTAGTATCCAACAACAGTCCCTACTTTGACTTACTACTTAGCGACTAATTACCTGTTCTGTATGTGTTTCATCTGGTTTGCTGATTAGAGATCAATATAAAGCTCTTCTCACTTGGGATTTTTTTTTTTAAGTTTTATATTTCCAATAAATGAAAATTCTGGGGAACTTTGAGACTGGATCTAGGTATTTCCTTCTAATATGATTAGACATTCCCAAGTAGAGTCTCCTACCTTGCTCAATTTTTTGTAGTTTTTCCTCATAAGTAAAGAAGTGGTTATTACTCTAGAACTTGCAAGTATTATTTTCCATTTCTGTTTAGTTTTAATTTATTTTCTTAACTTCCTTGGGGTCATTGGTAATCCATTGAGCTTTTTCTCACCATTTTCCTTTTGATAAATGGAGATGCCATTGTACTATTTTTATAGTTTATAGCATAAATATATTATTTTCTTTCCAAATTTTTTTCCATGGTTGCCCTAAACCTACTAAAGTTTAGATATAAAATTTTCTGTGGACTTTTCTTCCCCAGTGATAATGGGTGGATCAAACTGCCAATGGAAAAAAAAAAAGTAAAGAAATATTATAGATAAATTTTTTTAAACTGATCTCAATAGCATTGAATGCTGAGCTGAAAATGAAGAGGTGCTAGGCCAAAATCTGAAGGTAAGTTTATCCTAGAGAAATGAGGATAATATCCAAAGAATAAATTATCTTTTGTCTTGGTATTTGCCTCTAGTTCAAATATGAGTATGTGACATCAAGGTCCAAATTGAGACAGTAATGTGGCATTTAAAGAAACGCCCTTCGTAATAAGCTTGAAATAAAATGACCACTCTCAGTTAAGGATTAGTAAAAATTGAACACTCTCACCTTCTCTAAATTTCAGAGCCACTAGCTCGTTTTGGCCAGGAGCTGAGTATAAAAAGTGAGTTAAAGACTAAACCAACCACACAAACTAAGACTCTGTGTCTCTTGCCTAGATTGCATCCCGATGTGCATAGCTTGTGTTATAACCAAATTCAAAGCTATGGATTTGGTCTGAGATAGTCTGCAACTGATGATGACCCCTGTTACTGACAGAAGTAAATGCAAATCTTTTGTAGCAAAAAACACATTCATCCTAGACCTCAGAAAATTTCCACCAATAATGTTTATCTGGAAAACAACAGTATGAGATCATCTAGCACAAAAGAGAACACAGTTTAAGTATTCCAAATAGGGCGGGGTAAAAAAGGAAGTCTTAAAAAATACTTATTCAAATCAAAAGAAAGAAAAAGGAAGAAACAAATGAATGAAAGAAAGTTGGGAAATAACCCAACATAGGACAGTTTAAATCCAAAATGTCAGTTATGATTACATTCAGTGCAAATGGACTAAATATTTTCCTGTCACATTGGGAGAAATCACACCAATTATATGTTACTTATAAAAGACAAATCTAAAATACGAAATACAAAATGGGTGAAAGTAATGAAATAAAAAAAAGAAATGTCGTGCAAACTTTATTTTCAAGTACACATAGAAAATCTACCAAAAATTGAATATTTATAAGGATAGAGAACAACTGAAACTCGCATTATCATTCTGGCCATGGTGTCCTTGATTCTACCATTTTGGAGAATAAGTTGACGTTAAACGGTATACTTGAAGTTATGCACACCCTATGGCTCAATAATTATATTCATAAGTATATACAGTGGTAAAACTCATTCACATGTGCACCTGGAATCGATATACTAGAATATTCATAGCAGCACTGTAATAGCCAAAAACTTTAAACAAGTCAAATATTCATAGCAGTAGAATGGAAAAAGGAATTATGGAATATTCATGTAATAGAACATTAAACAACAATGAAAATTAACAAACTACAGCATCAGTGTATTTATTTTGAAAACATAATGTTGAGTGAGAAAAATAAAAAGCTAAAAACCAAAAATAGTGAACAATGATTCTGTTTACATAAAGTTCAAAAGTAGTAAAATCCAAACCAAGATTCAGCAACTATGGCCTGTAGGTCAAGCCTGGCTTATCATCTGTTTGTTTGTTTCTTTAAGTTTTTATTTTAATTCCAGTTAGTTAACATACAGTGTTATATTAGTTTCAGATACTTTTGGAACATAAACATGCTTATCCCTTTACATATTATCTGTGGTTATTTTGTGCTACAATGGCAGAGTTGAGGAGTTGTGACAAAGATCCCTATGGCCTGCAAAGACTAAAATATTTACTATCCTGCCTTTACAGAATATGTTTGCTGATCCCTTAACTAAACTCATTGCTTTAGAGATGGATATATAAGTGCTAAAATCTTAAAAAACAAACAGAGAACATGAAAATAATGATAGGTAAGTTTAATTTTTCCTTCTGAGGTTGGGAGAAAGGGATTTTAATTACAAAGTGACATACCTATTTACAATTGCACCAAAAATAATAAGATACCCAGGAATAAACATAACCAAAGAGGTGAAGAACCTGTACTCTGAAAACTATAAAACAATGATGAAAGAAATTAAAGATGACACAAAGAAATGGAAAGACATCCCATGCTCATGGATTGGAAGAACAAATATCGTTAAAATATCTATACTACCCAAAGCAATCAACAGATTTGGTGTAATCTTTATCAAAATACCAACAGCATTTTTCACAGAACAATCCTAAAATTCATATGGAATTACAAAAGACCATGTTTAGCCAAAGCTATTTTGAAAAAGCAAGGCAAAGCTAGAGGTATCACAATTCCAGACTTCAGGTTACATTACAAAGCTGTAGTAATCAAAATGGTATGGTACTGGCACAAAAATAGACACAGAGATCAATGGAACAGAATAGGAAACCTAGAAATAAGCCCACAATTATATGGTCAATTAATTTTCAACAAAGCAGAAAAGAATATCCAGTGGCAAAAAGACAGTGTCTTCAACAAATGGTATTGGGAAAACTAACCAGCCACATGCAAAAGGATGAAATTGGATCACTTTCTCACACCATACACAAAAATAAATTAAAAATGGATTGAAGACCTAAATGTGAGACCTGAAACCATAAGAATCCTAAAAGAGAGCACAGGCAGTAATATTTCTGGCATTGGCCATGGGAACATTTTTCTAGATATGTCTCCTGAAGTAAGGGAGACAAAAACAAAAATAAACTATTGGGACTACATCAAAATAAATATGTTCTGCACAGTGAAGGAAACAATCAACAAAAGTAAAAGGCAACCTACTAAATGGGGTAAGATATTTGCAAATGACATATCCAATAAAGGGTTAGTATCCCAAATATATAAAGAACTGATACAACTCAACACCCAAAAACCAAGTAATCCAATTTAAAAATGGGCAGAAGACATGAATAAACATTTCTCCAAAGACATGCAGGTGGCCAACAGACACACGAAAAGATGTTCAACATCACTCATCATCAGGGAAATGCAAATCAAACCCACAATGATAGATGACCTCCCAGCTACCAGAATGGCTAAAATCAAAACACAAGAAACAACAGGTGTTGGTGAGAATGTGCAGAAAAAGGAACCCTCTTGCACTATAAGTGGGAATGCAAACTGGTGCAGCTGCTGTGGAAAACACTATGGAGTTTCCTCAAAAAGTTAAAAATAGAACTACCTTATGGTCAGTAATTGCACTACTGGGGAATTACTCCCAAGACACAAAAACACTAATTCAGAGGCTATGTGCATCCCTATGTTTATAGCAGCATTATTTACAATGGCCAAATTATGGAATCTGCCCAAGTATCTATCGATAGATAAATGGATAAAGAAGATGTGGTATATATACACAATGAAATATTATTCAGCCATTAAAAGAATGAAATCTTGCCATTTGCAATGATATGGATCTAGCTAGAAAGTATATAAAGCTAAGTGAAATAATCAGTCAGGGAAAGACAAATACTGTATAATTTCACTCATTTGGAATTTAAGAAAGAAAAAAAATAAGCAAAGGGAATAAAAAGAAAGGCAAACCAAGAAACAGACTCTTAACTATAAAGAATAAATTGATGGTTACCAGAGGGGAGGGGTGTGGGGAGATGGGTGAAATAGGTGATAGGGATTAAGGAGGGCACTTGTGATGAGCACTGGGTGATGTATAGAATTGTCGAATGACTATACTGTACACCTAAAACTAATATAACATTGTATGTTAACTATACTAGAATTCAAATTAAAAACAAACAAACAGGGGCACCTGGGTGGCTCAGTCATTTAAGCGTCTGACCCTTGATTTTGACTCAGGTTGTGATCTCAAGATTGTGAAATGAGCCCTGTGTCTGACTTCAAGCTCAGCATGGAGTCTGCTTGAGATTCTCTGCCTCCCCCTCTCCCTGTGCCCCTCCCTCTGCTCACTCTCATTCTCTCTTTCTTTCTAAAACAAATAATATGCAACTAACGAATCATTGAACACTACATCCAAAACTAATGATGTACTATATGTTGGCTAACTGAACATAATATAAATAAATAAATAAATAAATAAATAAATAAATAAATAAAATTAAAAAAAATAAAAACAAAATGACATACAAGGAGCTTCTGCACCGCTACTAATGTTCTATTCTTTTAACCTATACTAAGTGATTCTTTAATGTGCATTCAATTGACAAATGTTCAGTAAACTGGGTATGTGTTTATGCAGGTTATGATAATACTTTACAGTTAAATGCCTTTAATACGGTTCACAGGAAAACAAAAACAGGAAACAGAAAAGAAACCAACTATATGCTAGGACTTTCCATAAACACATAACCCTGAATTTCTTTTGATTATTGTTGATTTTCCTGATTCCACCATACAAATTCTGCACCTTCCTAACAGTCAAAAAAGATGTCACTTCCAATTAATGCCTTTAACGTCTCATCAGATAAAGCATACACCTAACAGAACTTCAGATCCTTTGCTATCTATTATAGATATTTATATTTAGTAAAGTCCCTTGAAATTAGAACTCATCTTCTGTTCATTTTCATCTCTTATACTATGCCTAGGAAATCCCAGTAAATCTAAATAAAAATTTCGTTGAACCAAGAAAGAAAGTATCACTCACTCATTTCTCATCTAAATAGCTAGGATTCTGACTGCAGATCAGACATACCCACAGAACACTCTGCACATTCTTTTTTCTCCTTTGCAAAATAGGGGCAAATAAAGCTAGCTAAATTTATAAAGTTATTTATTAATAAAGACTATAACATAGTCTATTAGACATTAGACTATGACCCCTTTGTAGACTATAGCACAGTCTACAGAGGGGTCGACTTCTTAAAATATTTCCAGAATTATAAAATTTTCCCATTTTATACACATTCTAATCTGAGCCACTAGCATAACATTAGGAAGACATGCTGGGTTGACATAAACCTGTTCCAAGTCTGGAGTCAATTGAAGTTCCAAAGTTTTGTGGGGATGCTAACGTGCTGGTTCGGGACTCCAAAACTTACATTTTTCCAGATGGAGCGTTGTTAATATTCTGGATTTGTGGCATTGCATTATTTTGAAACAAATAAAATGAGGCAGTAAAAAGTAAGTTTGTTTGCCATATGGCTGCTTATTTCTGTGTGTAGAGCCTAACTGTGAAATATATGGCTCTTCAATATGGGACAGCTACGTATTCACACCAGCACACCTGCTTTTAGCATAAAGAATCCTTCTTTTAGATGACATTAAATTCACAGTATCATGATTTGAAGAATTTCTCTCATCATTTATGAGACTCTGGGGAGCAGCCTGGCTTATAAGACACAGAAAATGAAATTATATACCAGTAGCTCTTACCCTTTCAAATATATGTATTATTTAAATATGAAAAAGAGCTGTTTTAGGTAAGTCAAAGAATATGACAGGTAGCAGTGTGACTCTTAATACTGGGAAGGAGGCTTGTGTTCCAATTCTACCTGTGACAGGGGTTTCTAATGCAGCCTTGGGCAGGGAATGACATTTCTCTACCTAATCTATTCTACCTTTGTAATTGGAATTTAAATAATAGAATCACAGAGTTATTGATTTCCTAAAATTTGATCTAGCTTTGCTCCAGGAAAGATACAATGAGGACACCAAAAGAAGCAACAACTCCTTTTTTCTCTCAAAAGTAACAACTGTTCCTAATCAGTATAGTGGTGCTTTCAGGGTCAGAGGTCAACCTGTTCTTTGGAACCTGCTTTTTCTTTGCCCACTGGAGAGTGACCGCTTACATACCTACAGAGGATTTTAAATCGGTTCTTTCAGGCTGGGATAAGAGATGAAGATACTCTGCTCGGTTAAATACTCTGTTTAGCTCTGAGCCCAACACTCAGACCTACAAACTCTTCTCCGATAAAACTGTAGATATGATGGTGACTTTCAATATTTTACTTAAGCATTCAATCAGTTCTTTTATAGAAATACCATGCTTTATTACATAAATTTTGCAATCTTTTTACAAGATTTCAACTTCTTTGGACCCGGATGGTATAAAACAGCTCTTCAACCAGCATTAATTACTTAAGTGCATATGATAAAACCTAGAGACATTCAAATACTTGTTAAATCTATGAACACGAAGCATATGTTGAATACTCCTTATTATTAAAGAGGAAGATACAGTCCAGATCTTATATACAATCTCGTTATGTGGTTGGAGAAATATAACTAATGTATGGTAACAACTCTATGTAAAAAAAAAAAAATGCACCCTTGTAAAAATAAAACAAAGTATTCTCTCTCTCTTGCTGTTATTCATCTTTTGTCCAATTTTTGGGTAAATTGTTTTCTTTTGCAACGTTTTAGTATTAGTCAACTTTCAAGGCTCATCTTCTTCAAGATGCTTCACTAGAAGTGTCATCAATGCGACCATCACTGAATTTTTCCAGACTTTACTGACAAATTCTGTCACACAAGTGTCTTGTTAAAGCACCTACAGTACTTGTTATTCCTGCTCACCAGGTCTGATAAGCATGAGTCCTCACATAGTAAATCAGTGTGAAGTGCTGTGAATATCTTAGTTTCGTAGGCTGCCATAACATAGTGCCACAAACTGAGTGGCTTAAAACAACAAGAATTTACTTTTACAGTATTGGAGGTTAAAGGTCAAGGTGTCAGCGGGGCTGTTTCCCTTTGAAGTTTCTGAGGAAGAATGTTCTGTGCCACTCTCCTACCTTCTGGTGATGGGCAGCCATCCTTGACATTCTTGGGCTTGTAGATGCATCATATCTCGGCTCTATCTTCACATCGGGTTCTCCCTGTGTGTTGTATATTCATGTGGCCATCCTCTTATGAGGGCACTAGTCATCGTGGATCAGGACCCCACTCGACTTCAGTAAGATCTCATCTTAACTAATGACATCTATAAATAATGAACCTTTCCAAATAAGGTCACAGTCCTGGGAGCTAGAACTTCAACACAACTTTTTGGGAGACACAATTCAACCCATACTAGATGGACATTCAGATACATTCAAATAACATTATGTCTGGTAAAACACTAAGTAAGCCACCGAAGGTACAATGTTGGGCGGGCTAGTTGAACACAAACCTCTTTTGACCCTACTTAATAATTAGCTTTTAAAAGTACTTGTGAAAAGTATGGAGAAATTAATTTGCTCCAATATAGATCGGTCACCTCCTGATTTAAGGTTATGTTAATCTTTATCATTGTCAGAGGTCTATTTGGCTTTTGTGCCTTTGAACAGCAACTTAAATGACAATGTGGTAAGAATCATCACTCGTATGTCCTTTAAGTCTTTTTTAGTGTTACTAACTTCTGAAATTCTCTTAGGAATGTGGCACAATTAGTTTGCTGTATGATAATGAGATTCTATGCCAGGAGCTTACCCTTAGTTTTTCTTGCTATCCACAGCCTGATTACCAGGTCAAGGAACCATTGTGGAGATTCTTAAGTTGCCATGCCTATCCCAAGGAGGCATTCAAGGACAGGAAAAATAAACAAGGTAGTTTGAGAATCTACTGGGCCCAGTGTGAGACCCACCTGGAACAAAACTCAATTTATCACCTCACTACTATAAGCCCTTGGTGGTAGTCTATAAATAATTGGAGGAAAATGTACAGTATTTAACATATATACCTTTTCATTTAGGGAAATGAGTCTCCATTTCAATCATAGAGTGGCGGGTTGTCAAGAACTGAGAAATCTACGATCGTATCCTGTTTGCAAGCTAACGAGCTAATCTGTCAGTTTCATGGATGCAGGCAAAAGACAAGAGACTCCTGAGTCCAAGACAAAAGACTTTATTGCTCAAAGCCCAGTAGGTAACAAGCTTCATGTTTGCATTGATTCCACTGCCCACCATTTCCACAGGGTCATGTGGACCGACCCCGGTAGAAGCTATGCAGGCAGTGGATTAGCACCTCAGGTAAAGAACACCAAGTTTAAGAAACTCCACTCAGAGTTCTATAACAGATTACAAACCAACCTGCCTGAACTTTGCCCTAGAACAAAGCATTATCTTTATTATCCTGACAAAAAACAAATCTGTCCTCTGCCCCAGAAGGAGGTACTGTCTCTATCTTCCACAGCAGTTTGTTATATAAATAACTTTGTAAAGATGGTCCAAGACCAAAAGTTGTTTATACCTCTGCTCAAAGACTTGCCAAAAAAAAAAAAAAAAAAAAGGAAAGAGCCATGGAGAATTGTCTCTCAACACAAGTACGAACTGGTTTAACCCTGGAAAATGGGTAACAGGTAATTACTTCCAATTGAAGTTATCCATGTCATGTTGCTATTAACTAGACTTTGAATTTTTTCCCCATAATATAGATTAAGTAATACTTTTGTAAGTTGCTGGTACTCCCAAATTAATTCCTTCTCAATGCATTTGTGAGGGAGAGTCCTCTGGGCCCTCTTGTAGGCAGAGTCAGTGGGAGGTGGCGGTGGGAAAGGATGAAAAGGTAAAACATAGAAATCCAAACAACATTCCTACCTTCTTAGTCTCTCAGTTCTTTTCTCCACATAATGATAGGGAAGTTCTGGGATTTTGACCTAGTTGAGTATAGGTTACCATTGAACTAAAATTTTATTCAGACCATTAGGGCCATTTTACACAACTTGACTAAGCTTATGAAGTACAAAATGTCTGATAAGAGCATTCTTACAGATACAGTTGGCCTGAAATTTCTTTTTAAAAATGTTTTATTGACCTATAGTTGACATACAATGTTATATTAATTTAAGGTGTATAATATAGTGATTCAACAATTCTATACGTTACTCAGTGCTCATCACAATAAAGGTAGTCGCCACATGTCACATACAATGTTTATTATTGACTACACTACTTATGTTGTACATTTCATTTCCATGAAATTTATTTTATTGGCCTGATGCTTCTTTTTTTTTTTTTTTTAGATTTTATTTATTTATTTGATAGAGAGAGAGACAGCCAGTGAGAGAGGGAACACAAGCAGGGGGAGTGAAAGAGGAAGAAGCAGGCTCCCAGTAGAGGAGCTTGATGAGGGGCTTGATTCCAGAACGTGGAGATCTTGCCCTGAGCCGAAGGCAGACGCTTAACAACTGAGCCACCCAGGCACCCCTGACCTGATGCTTCTTAAATCAGCCCTTAGAATTCATTTCTGCACATACTTCTTGCCCTCCTACTGATAAAAATTAGCAAGATTTTTCCATCGTTTTGGCATCCAAATTATTTCAAAAGATCATCCTAGACATGGTGTCATCCCAATCTCTGGATCAGAAGCAATGAGATTTGGGGATGAATCCTGAGGATAAACTGCATCCCCTTGCTAAACAACCCTACGGATGAAGGTTTTGGAATTCAGTGTTCTCATATTTATCTAAATGTGATGAAATTTGCCCTCTCAAATCTTGGGTCCCCTTCCTTTCCAATTAATGCCCTAATCTTATATGAGTAATTTGGTCAGATTATTAATTCAGTTTGCAAGTAAGTTGCTCACTCTACTCGTGCATAAGCACTCTGGTTTTCTATCCTTCCTTTCAATGTCAAGTTTAAGTCCCTGGGTTTATCATACACTTTTACTAAACTTTATCCCAGTAAAATAGTAAAGAATCTTGTTATCTTGTTGTCATCATTATTGACACACTTGAAAGATATAACAGTTGCTTGATTTTCCAAAGCTTTACCTTCAATCATCACTTCCTCCAAAGCTAACACACATGATAATACATGTAATAATTATTACATGTACTGCAGGCCATACATGTTATCCTGTTTTCTGTTTGCAAGAATATTATTGCTATATTCAGTCTCTAACTGGTAAGCAACCCATTTCCACTCTCTCGTCTTTGAGGTCTATTTCCTAGGACTACCCAAGTACCAAGGACTCCATGAGTCAAAGCTCAGTCAGGAATATAGAAACAATTTGAAATTTTAAGCAGATGAAATTTAATGAAGGGAATTTTTAAATAAAGTTAATAGAATTTCTGAGAACACTAATTGAAATGGGCTAGGAGGAAAAAGAGTAGCTGCTGGATATAATGCCCAAGCAAAGGAATATCTGATTCCTCCTTCTTTCTACTCCCCAACATCCTCTCAGTATGAACAAGTAGCTGAAACTAGCTTGAAATAGTTGTAAAGGGAAATTTAGAAATATGGTTGACTGAAAAGCAAAGCAGAGTATGGTAGACAGAATAGTCCCCTCCTCCCACCTAAAAGATACTTATATCCAAATCCCTAGAACCTATGACTATATTATATTTCATGGCTAGAGGGAATTAAGATTACAGATGGAATTAAGGTTGCGAATCAGTTGACTTTAAAATAAAGAGACTGTCTTGGATTTTCTGGATGGACCCACTATAATCACAAATTTCCTTTAAATGTGGAAGGCTTAAGCACAAGAGTTAGAGAAGATGCAGGAAAGAAGCAACTTTAGAATGACGTGCTATGAAGACTCAATTCACCATTGCTACTTTGAACATGGAAGGAGGGCACTGGCCAAGGAATGCAGGCAGCCTCTAGAATCTGGAAAGGGGAAAGACGTGGATTTTTTTCTAGAGCCTTCAAAAGGAACAGAGCCCCAGAGACACATTGATTTTAGCTCAGTGACACCCATTTTGGAATAATGATCTCCAGAATTGTAGGACAATAAATTCATATTGTTTTAAGTCACTAAATTGTGGCAATTAGAAATTAATACACAGAGCATGGTAAGGGGTATAGATATGAGGTAATTCACCACATCTAATACCCTTAATTCCTAACATAGCGGTTCACAATTCATGTATGATGGAGAAAGTGCCAGCTCCCTCAATTAATAAACCTTAGGATATGTATAAACATGAGCTCAACTTCTTTTTACCATTCAATTAATTGTATTATCCTGAAAATGAAATTATATTAATAAATTTGAATGTATTAAAAAAATTAATACTTAATTTTTTAACAACTTATATGGGATGATTCGTACATATGTGTGTATTAGCCCATTTTAGAATGACTTGCCATCTAGAACTTAAGGTCAACTCTCAAAATTACTGTCAGAATAAAATATCGGTTCAGGAAGTTCAGCTGAGACTGCTGGAGAATTCTAGGATAGCATCAAATCCAGAGGTCTGCTTCTGTTCCTATATCTTAAAGAATATATGTTACTTTCTGTCCAAGTGGTGGTGTAGCTCAGAACTTGGGCCCTCAGGTGAACCCAGACAACACAGAGATGATTCAGTCCTAGGTTGACAGGCTGCTGTCATCATTCAATTCAAAGGTTTCATTTGTGGGAAACAATGGCTCGGGCCCATGCAGATGCTCAGTACATAAGTTAAGAGTTATGTGCTCAGAGTATACTACCCAATGTCAGAAGTCTAAGCCAGAGGACAAAGGAGAACTGGAGCAGTTAACACCAGTCTAGACCTCCTTATTCAGAGGAAGCCAAGCACAGAAACAAAAGCAAAAATGAAAACACAAATAAACCTACAACTGGCAAGAAAAACACACACATATACACACAAATTAAAAACAAAACAAAACAACAACAAACAAGCCAGGCAGTAATGCGAAACAAGAAACGGAGTAGAAAACCAGACACAGCATTTCAGAATCCCAAGAAGTCAAGTGGTTCCTATAATCAGCCAGGTTAGAATGATTGCTTTCTTGTCTTGCTTTAAAGTCGTCTTCGTCTTCTTCTTCTTCTTCTTCTTCTTCTTCTTCTTCTTCAAGATTTTATTTATTTATTTCAGAGAGAGAGAGAGCATGAGCAGGGGAGGAGCAGAGGGAAAAGGAGAAGCGGGCTCCCCGCTGAGCAGGTAGCCCAATGTGGGGCTCGATCCCAGGACCCTGGGATCATGACCAGAGCCGAAGGCACACTCTTAACCACCTGAGCCACCCATGCACCCCTAAAGTAGTCTTTTTCTTGATAAAGTGAAGTCACAATACCAGTTGCTACCGAGAGTAAGTTAAGTGCAGACATTTATTACAGAGAGAGGGATCTCCATCTGGGAAGCAGTCAGAGTACTACTAATAATCTATCTCAATTTTTTCTTTCATTTCTGTAGTCAACAGATATTATGTAAATAACTATGATCCCACAGTCATTGTGCTACTCACTGAAACTATAAGGATAACTATTGAGCTCAGGAAACATATTGTTGATTTTCTTCGGTATCTAGGTTAGTCTTAACCATCCTATAAATTGTGTGTGTCTTTTGCAGTCTTAAATTCTAAATTATTCCTCATAGTTTAGTTTAATTAATTTTTACTCTCTGTGAAAATGAGACAGTTGATCACTACCATCCAGATCTTTTTTCATTAAAAACAGGAGTATTTCAATTTCTCCTAGTAATAGTCATCATTAGGCATATTTTCTATTCTTTTTTTTTTTTCTGGATCATCTCAGTGTTCTCCTATCTGATTTGGGTTATAGAATTTAAAATTAGACATAGGAAAACCTTGTTTATATTTTTGATAATGACAATTGAAATTTCTAAATATAGGAAGTGCACAGCCTTCCTAAAATGTTAAGGAATGTCTCTGGATTTCTGCTGATAAAACTTTGGAGTATCTCTTGGAAGATAACATTGAAAACAAAATCTTGCAAAAGGCCTCAAAATACAAATCTGTAGGATTTCTTAGATGTAACAGGTTAATTCTAGAGTTAGTATTCCTTGCGGTATTATAGCATTTTAGCATGTTAAAGATAAAACACATTTAATGATCACAGGAGAGAATCAACTGTAAAAGCAAACTCATCTGCACTCTCATCTTCTCCTCTGGTTTAGCTGGAAAATTGGAGTAAACATCTGTGTATGTGTTGCGACTTTAAAGGTATGGGAAATTGATGCTTCTGGGTTAAATGATTCTGGCCCCAACTAGCTAGTCAGGAGCAGTGTGGATGCAGAATTTGAAGTGCTGAATGCTTCTGTTGGGCTTGTATTGGGTCATCTGAATAAAATCTGAAGTGACAATCCTGTCAATAATTCAATTTAATCATATCCCTAATCTAAGATATTATTATCCTCTGGATTTTTTTATTGTTTGCTAAACAAGGATTTTGTTGCTATGTAAATATTTTTCTGGCTGCAACATTTATGCTAACATAATTGAATGGTTACGTGAAAGCCTTTATTAAGTAGGCTATTAACTATCAGTCTTAATTCACATGTGACATAAAAAAGCCATGTCCAGAAACAAAGGCATAGAATGGGCATTTTGGCAAAGTATTACATCCTGTATTCTCACTGGTGATTATGCTAGGAAAAGAAATAAACAAATATCTTCTACCTATAACAAAGTTGCAGAGGACTCTTTCTGGAAATATGTGCTGATATTTACTCCAGAAAAATATAAACATCAAAACATGAATTTGGAACACTGAGCCAGAAAAGCTGACCTATGCAGCTGTTGCTATGTTTAAATGACAGACACGAATTATGTTAGGAGTGAAATCAGTGAAGGCAGAGATGAGGATAGGATGGAGTGAGAAATTGGGCAGGTAAGGTGTCCGAAACATTAAAGATTGTTTCTAGTAGTTACCTGTTCATGAAAAAAAGAAGCAGTTACTGTGTTTAAACAGCCCAAATAGTTTGGAAGCTTTTTATTTATACTGTGTAGATTTAAGCTAGAAAAATAATTCTGAATGAGAACTCAAACTTGTGCTGGCATAGACATAACCTCAGTGAATCTCAGGAGCTATATCTAGAGAAATGGGAAAAGAAATAGTTCATTATATTTTGTCAAATAGGGTTTAAAAATTTTAGCTAGGGGCGCCTGGATGGCACGGTGGTTAAGCATCTGCCTTCGGCTCAGGGCATGATCCCGGAGCCCCGCATCAGGCTCTTCTGCTGGGAGCCTGCTTCTTCCTCTCCCACTCCCCCTGCTTGTGTTCCCTCTCTCGCTGGCTGTTTCTCTCTCTGTCGAATAAATAAATAAAATCTTTAACAAAAAAATTTTAGCTAGCTTTTGCAAACTCCATAATTTAATTAATGCTATTTATTATTTGGAATATGTTTACTTAACGAACATCATGAAAGGATTAGAACTGCTAGTTAACTAATAATAACATATTTTTAAAGAGATTTTATTTATCGATTTGAGAGAGAGAGCGCACATGCACAAGTGGGTAGGGGCAGAGGGAGGGGCAGGCTCCCTGCTCCCAACTCGGGACCCCGGGATCGTGACCTGAGGGAAGGCAGATGCTTAAGGGACTGAGCCACCCAGGTGCCCTGATAATGTAATGTTTTCTAAGAAAAAAATTCCTTGGCACTGCATTCTTCAGCTAGTGCAAGTAACTTCTTTGAATGATAGCTATTATGCATTTAGTGTGTACTGTTAGGAGGGAACAACTTTCAAATGTAGTGAAGGGGAAGAATAAAGCAGAGAAGTAGTAGCAATTAAAGATTGGGTCATGACGTCTCAGATCTCAAAAGGTGATATAAATGGATCCATAGCTTATAATTACTCCTAACGTACATACAGATTTTTCACAGCTTTGCAATGTATAACGGAGGACCAAGGCATTCATAAATGTTATATTAGGAAGCCTTTACTTTACAATGCAAACAGTGGCTGTGACCCAAAGCAAGAATATACAATACTCTTCTGTGGGATATTCAGTCACTTTCATTCCCTTTGATGCTTTCTTCAGTTTCTGGAAAGGAGCAGAGGGAGTTCAGGTTTGTGGCCTGCTCCCCTGTTGTCCTTCATTCTACAGTCACTGAAAACGAGATGAAGGCTCAGCTGCTCACCAGTGCGCGTGCACACATCCTCTGGCTTTCATCAGTAACTTTTCTTCTCTAGGAAAGTTTCTGTCAGAGAGTGGTGCACCTGATTATATAGCCCATCCAGCTCCACTCACCACGGCTGGGTGTGAAATGGGCAACTGAGAAAATTCCACAACAATTTTCTTCGTCTGTAAGATTTCCTCGGATGAGTTCTTTTTTCCTTATAGTGCTGAGGAGCAGTTGAACCAAATGACTCCACGGACACACGAGAACCGATAGATCATAAGGTTTTTATGGCCCAGGCAACCTTCTTATTTCACTCTACCAGCAGAACTAACAGGGTTGAGTCAACATCTCCATGACCAACACACGTGGGCCTAAACATGTGTCATCAGATAAGACTTCTCAAGAACAATGAGGAAAGAATAACTCTTATAAATTTTATTTATTTATTCTTTTTGTAATGTATATTGAATTTTTCCTTAAATTCTTAAAGATAAAAATTCAGATTATCACTATCTTATAGTTATATCAACTTCTTTTTGACCTCATAAATGCAAACCCTTTAAAAAACAACTAAAGTGATGAAAGGAAATAAACACAATAATACATAGATTCAAATAACCTGGAGAGGTCATGTAATCAGTTTTCTTACTCTAAAAAGGATTGACTATTAATATGTGATGAAAGCTATTAAATCTTCCTAGAAAACATTTACCTTTAAGGCTGAAAAGAAAAATGTAAGACTTTCAGTTCCATTTTAAAAATTTGAAATTCAGAAAGATTGGTTGAATAACCAAAATAAGTGTGGGTCTAGTTTAGGATTTCTCTTATAAATCACAATGCTCTTCCTTCTAGACTTTTTGTGACTTAAAAAAATTTCATTGATATTATGTACATTTATTAATTTAGCAACTGCAGATATTTGTTAAGCAACTTCTCTGGGCTAGGCACTCTTCTACGCACTGAGGATACAAATATAACAACAACAACTACCAGACAAAATCCTTACATTTAAGACCTTAACACTTAGAGGAGATTGAAATAAATGAAAAACAAATATATCATATAATGGTAGATGAGGTAAGTACTATGACAAAAACCGTAGAGTAAAGAATAGACAGCAATGAGGGGTGCTAATTAGTAGCCCTTTTTGAGAGATGACAACTGAATAGAGACCTAAATACGTGAAAACACAAGCAGATGTCTGTGGGAAGAGGCTACCAGTAAGAGACAACATTGATACAGAGGTCCTGAGTAGGGGTTGACTCGTTATGTTGAAAGAATCATGATCACGGGTCACTGTCCCTGATCACACTGGGTGATCAAGAGAGAGAGCAAGGTAGATAAGGAACAGATGATGCCTGGACTTCAGATTTTATTTTATCCATATTGAAAAGTTATTTGTGATGGAATGCTGGTGAATGCCATAGCAGATTTATATTTTAAAAGGATGACTCATGGCTCTGTGAATGCACTCCCGTCAGGCAAGCGTGAAAGTAGAAAGAGTACCTGGGGTATATTAGAAGCGTAGGTGAGATAGCAGTAGTCTAGGTAAGACAGCACCTGGATCGAGAATTTTGGAGTTGATAAGAAGTAGATAATTAAAGATACATTTTATCATTCTTAATGTTTTTTTTAAACTTTATTGAGGTAAAATCGACAGAATGTAAAATTAATCATTTTAAAGTGAACAGTTCAGCGTCATTTAGTACATTCACGGTGTTACAGAGCTTCCCCCTTTATCTAGTCCCAAGATATTTTCATCATCCCAAAGGAAACCCTGTACCTATTGAGCACAAGCTCCTAATTGTCTCCCCACCCCAGACACTGGCAGCCTCTAATCTGCATTCTGTCTTTATGGATTCATCTATATATACCTAATATGTGTATTTCATAAAAATGGAATAATACAACAGGTGATCTTTTGTGTATGGTTACTTTCACTTAGCATAATGATTTAGAAGTTCATCCATGTTGTAGCATGTATCAGTACTTCATTTTTTTAATGTTTAAGTAATATCCTCATTGTATGGATATACCATAATGTGTTTATCTGGCCATTTATTGAAAAGTCATTTAAGCTGTTTCCACCTTTTGGTTATTATGAATATAATAGTTCATAGAACATAGTGCTGCTATGAACATGCACATTCATAAATGTACTCTGTTTTCAATTCTTTTGGATATATACCTAGGAGTGGAATATTAGAGTCATATGGTAATTATATATTTAACTCTCTGAGGAATCCCAAAATATTTCCTCGTGGTGGAGCCATTTCACATTGCTACCAACATCAATTTTTCCATGTCCTTGCCAAAATTTGTTACTTTTTGGAGTAATTTTGTTTTAGTTATAGCCATCCTGGTGCGTGTGCAGTGGCTCCCATGTATGTTTTGATTTGCATTTTCCTGATTAGTAATGATGTTGAGCAACGTTTCATGTACTTTTATCCATTTGTATATGTTCATGGATAAATGTCTATTCAAAACCTTGGTCCATTTTTAATTGGGTTGTTTGCCTATTGTTCAGATGTGAGAGTTCTTTATATATTATGGATACTAGACCACTATCAGATATATGATTTACAAATAATTTCTCTCATTATCTAGGCTATCTTTTCACTTCTCACATGTTTGTGAACATGTGTGAGTAATACTCTAGAATATGTAGGTAAATTGCTGGGTCAAAGGATAGAAACAATTAAAATTTCAATTCCCCATAATTGATATTTAATGGCATTCAGTAAAATATTATGACTCTTTTTTTAGAGCAAGAAATCTTGATTATGAAATTCATTTGGAAGAAAAAGAATTGAAAATAGACCCCAAAAATCTCAATTAGAAGACCAAAGAGGGGGCCTATGCCAATTCATGATGAACCCTATGGTATCAGTTCATGAATAGAAAGACAAATGGAATAGAATAGAAAATTCAGAACTATCCAAGTACATATGGAAATTTAGTATAAGATAAAAAAATCTTGAATCTATGGGAAAAAGTGGACTGCTAAAGAACTGATGTTGGAAAACTATGGTAGACAAATGTAAAAAAAGTCAAATTAGGGGTGCCTGGGTGGCTCAGTCATTAAGTGTCTGCCTTCGGCTCAGGGCGTGATCCCGGAGTCCTGGGATCAAGCCCCGCATCCTTCTCCCTGCTCTGCTGGGAGCCTGCTTCTTCCTCTCCCACTCCCCCTGCTTGTGTTCCATCTCTCCCTGGCTGTCTCTCTCTGTCAAATAAATAAATAAATAAATAAAATCTTAAAAAAAAAGCTCAAATTGGATTTTTTACACATGCTGTTCATGAAGGAAACTTCCAAATGATCAGAGATTTAGGTTTAAAAAACATGGAAAGATACAAGAGTTAGGGTTAAATAAACAGACCTAGATTAAAAATCTAGAAGCAATAAAGGGAATGGTTGATAAATATAACTGTACAAAATATTTGCTTGATAAAAGCACAATAAGCAAAAGAAAAATGACCAATATCAATTAGGGAAATATTATAATTTATGTTAAAAACAAAAGTTTAATATTCCAAATTATAGAGTGTACAGACATTGAGAAGCATTGCTGACAACGCTATAGCAAAATGGGCGAGAGACAGAGGTAGACTTTCAACAGGCAACAACTTCCTCCTCCTCTTTCTCCTGTTCCTCCTCCTCCTCCTCTTCTTCCTCTTCCTCCTCATCAGGCTTCAGGCATATGAAAAGAGGCATCTCCTCATATATAATAAAATTAAATCAAATGCCAAAAAGTTTCTCAACTCTCAGATTGGCAAAAATCTCATTTTTCTGACAACACTTAACTTTGATAAAATATGGGGAAATTTAAGATTTTTGTATACAATCATACAACCCTATTGAGAAAAATTGGCAGTATTTAGCAAAATTACATGTGACTTTTTCTTTTCCTTTTTTAAAAGATTTTATTTATTTATTTATTTATTTATTTATTTATTTATTTATTTATTTATTATTTTAGAGATTGAGAGAGAGAGAGAGTGGGTGAGGGAGAGGGAGAGAGAAAATCTCAAGCAGACTCTGCACCGAGTGCACGGAGTCTGACTCAGGGCTCAATTTCATGACCCTGATCCTGAGACCAAGACCTGAGCTGAAATCAAGAGTTGGATGTTTAACGGACTGAACCACATAGGTGCCCATGTGACTTTTTCTTTTATTCAAAACTCTATGTCTAGAATTCCATCCCAAAAATATGTTACCAAAAATGGGGAAAAAATAGTATTCATAACAGAAACAGAAAGAAACCTGGAAACAACTCAAATATCCATTTATAGGAGACTTGGTAATGATGGTACATCCACCAATGAAGTAAATTGCAGCCACCAGAAAAAATAAAGAATATTTTTCTATGTAATGAAATGCAGGTATTTTCAGGCAGTATAATTAAGAAAAAGGAAAGATGGGGAGTGTGTGCTGTGATGTATGTGCAGCATCTGAGGGAGAGAAATACAAATGTATGTGTGTTTGGTTACTCTGGAAAGATAGAGGGCTAAACTAAAAGAAAAAAAGGATGTTTCTTGTGTGAGAGAAAAGGAGCAAAATGGAAGGGACAGGGGCACAATCTAGACTTCTCTAAATATGCCTTAATTTATAGATTTGACTTTGTTGCTATAGAGACGTTAAGATATTTATAAGACAAGGCTAAATTTATAAAAGCCTTAAAATCTAAAGCATTATAAGACAAACGAGCCTGCCGTGTTTCAGTTGGTGGTATATCATACAAAGAAAAATTATTTCAAGTGACTCTAAAGTAGTTAAGTGACCATTTTTCCCTTATAAAATATGCCTTAAGAGCAAAATAAAACTACCAAAATATTTACACTGCCTTTCATCTTCATATTTTTAGTAATAACATTGGAATTATTATTCTGATACATATATATAACTAAACACACACATATATGACAAAAATGTGTTAATGCAATTAAGAAGCAAGAATTCCAGCATAAGAAAAAAGGAGATTGAAACAGTCAAAAAAGTTCTGTTAAAAACACTTTAGTCCAGGGGCGCCTGGGTGGCACAGCGGTTGGGCGTCTGCCTTCAGCTCAGGGCGTGATCCCAGCGTTATCGGATCGAGCCCCACATCAGGCTCTTCCGCTATGAGCCTGCTTCTTCCTCTCCCACTCCCCCTGCTTGTGTTCCCTCTCTCGCTGGCTGTCTCTATCTCTGTCGAATAAATAAATAAAATCTTAAAAAAAAACCACTTTAGTCCAATACAAAACATTTGTATTGGAAATATCAGATCTATAAATTCAGGATATATAATCTTTTCTAACCTCTTACATATTTTCTATCCAGATTCTGAAAAACACCACAGCAATAAGCAACTCAGGTGCCCAGATTGTGGTCTCTAAATGTCATTTCTCATTATAAAAAATAGAAAAATGGAAAAATAGCTGATAATATATCTTGTGGGGGATGAATATAAAATGAGTTTCGACATCTGGTTATAGTGACAAACACGGTTTCCTAGACTATTTGGAATGTGGCAAAGAGAATTAAAGTTAACCCGATGAGGTTGTCATTAGTCAAAGATTGGACAATTTAACCATCAAAAAGAATGGTAACTAAAATGAGTTCACACACTTCAGATATGTTAAACCTAATATATTTGTAATGATACTTAATAGTTAAACTGTTCGTGGTCAGCTTTAAAGGATGCTAGAAAAAAATTACTATTTTGAAAACTGGTAGAGAAGAAAGGAAGTGTTTATTATCCTGCACCCCAAAATCAGAGCACCCAAATATATTAAGCAAATACAGATCTAAAGAGAGAAATAGATAACAACACGATACTAGCAGGTGATTTCAATACCCCACTTTCAAAATGATAGATCATCCAGACAGAAATTAATCAGAAACATCGGACTTGAACCATACTTTAAATCAAATGGACCTAACAGACATATACGGAACATTCCATCTAACAGCAGCAGAATACACATTCTTTTCAAGTGCACATGGACATTCTCCAGGATAGATATGTTAGGTCACAAAACAAGTCTTAGAAAATTGAAAAAGACTGTAATCATACCAAGTATCTTTTCTGAGCACAATGGTAAGTGAAAGTAGGACTCAATAACACGAGGAAAACTGAAAAATTCACAAATATGTGGAAATGAGACAATATGCTACTGAACAACCAATGAGTCAAAGAAGAAATCAAAAGGGAAATCAAATAATATCATGAAATAAATGAAAATGGAAACATAATATGCCAAAACTTACAAGATGCAGGGTAAGCAGTCTAAGAGGGAAGTTTATAGTGACAAATGCCTACATGAAGAGACAACAAAAGATCTCAAATAAACAACCTAACTTTACATTTCAAGGAACTAGAAAAAGAGGAACAAACTTAGCTCAAAGTTAGCAGAAGGAAGGAAATAACAAACTCTCTATTTTCTTATTGAACTATACCTCAAAGGAAGAAAATAGTGGATTACAGGCAATTTTTCTCTATTAAGATACTGCAGCTAATACATGCAAAAGAAATGAGAGCATTTAAATATCACTATTTCATAATCTTTAAAGAAATAATGGGTCAGGGCAATGATTTTCAATAGTTCTAACATCCTCTCAACGAGAGGCTGTATATATGAATCCTAATACATAAACACTTAGGAAATCCTGTCAGAAACTGCAGCTGAAGCTTCAAACCTCTAGCTATACAAGAAGATTATAGGAAATACCGACAGAAGATATATTTAATGGGACCACAAGAATACCCTCAACATTCTACACTGGGATTAAAATAAAAACCAATAAGAGAGAAAGAAAAAAAGAATAGCCTCAACTTGAGTGTCAGTAGGATACGCTGCAGGACTAACCCCCTGGTTTGTTCAACTAATAAATTGTAAGTATAAGAAAAAAGAGAATGTATAGATCAAAAGGAAATGAAGAGAAATATCAAGTAAGTGTGTGGACATCATTTCATTCCCAATATGGTAAACCAACTGTAAAAATAATATGAGACATTGGGGGAAATGTAAACATTGACCGAGTCACTGATGATACTAAGGAATCATTTCTGCATATGTTAGGTATCATAATAAAATCATGGCTATATATTTTTTAAATCTTTATTTTTTTGTACACTTAAATACTTTTTGTTTTGAAACAGTTTAAGATGCACAAGAAGTTGCAATAATGGCACAGTGAGTTCCTGAGTACACCTCACCCAACTTCTCCCAACGGTTAACATCTTATAGAATCAGAGAACATTACCAAAACCAGATACTGAGCCTGAGACAATATTACTAAGAAAACACGTGGTCTTATGCATTTTTCACAATTTGTCTTTATTTACTAGAGTTTATTCTTAAATGTTCAATAGGCTCCAAGACAGCACTTTATTCTAGTAATAAGTGGTAGCAGATGTTACAGCAGGAAATCCAGATGTTTAAACAGAAATGGAATTAAGAATCACCACTGCCTCAGGCAGGAGAGACAGCATACTTTTTGCCAATTTCTTAATTCCGCCTATGTCCAGGGGGCCCTTCCCCACATGCTTCGCTTCCAGCTCCTTGAGTTTCTTCTGCTTTTTTTTTCCTGCTTCAGCTTGAATGTCCTATCTTCCTCGTCCATCTCCTTGGACTGCTTCTTGGGCTGCTTCAAGGGCTCCTTGCCAATTCTGTGGCCAGACATGGTGCCCACTGCCCCTTCTTGAGACTGGGCCACTAGAAGTGGAGCCATATTTCACAATTTTTATGTACTCTTCCTATTAATGTATAGTTCCACGAAACTTTATCACACACAATAGGCTTATATAACTACCACAGAAATCAGAATGTAGAACTCTTCCATCACCAGAAACATGTTCTCTGATATTACCCCCACAAAGTCACCCTCTTCTTCCAACCCTAACCCCTAGCACTGATCTGCTATCACTATAATATTTTCATTTTGATAATATCAAATAAATAGAGTTGTATGGTATGTAATCCTTTCAGACTGGCATTTTTAACACAAGTCATCAGATTCATCCAAGTTGAGGTTTGTAGCAATAGTCTGCTCCCTTTTCTGCTGAGTAGTATTTTATTGTATGGACGTACCACAGTCTGTTTACCCATTTGCCCATCGAAAGATGTTGGATTATTTCCAGGTTTTGGCTATTACAAATAAACTGCTGTGAATATTTATGTACAGGTTTTTGAGTAAACGTAAGTTTTCATTTCTCCAGGATTAATACCCTGAAGTGGGATTACTGGATTATATGGCAAATGCACATTTAACTTTATAAGAAATTGTAAAACAGTTTTTCAGAGTGACTATACCAGCAATGTCTTAGCAATCCAGTTTCTCTGTAGCCTCACCATCACTTGATTTGTTATTTTTCATTTTAGCAATTCTAACTGATATATCGTGCTATTTCACTGTAGATTTATACACATTTCCTTGATTGTGAATGAGATTGGACATTTTTTATATCCCTATTTACCATACATATATTCTCTTTGGTAAAAGATCTGTTCAAGTCTCTTCTTATTTTCTAGTTGCATTATTATTATTATTTTATTATTCTTTTTACTGTTGCATATAGAGAGTTCTTTGTTATTCTTGATATAAGTCTTTTGTAAGGTATGTGTTTTACAAATATTTTCTTCCAGTCTGTGGATCAAGTTTGTGTCCTTTTTTTTTTTTTTTTACAAGACCTTTGTTTGTTTGTTTGTTTAAATTTAACGAAGTCCCAATTTTGAAATTTTTATTATTTTTATGAGTTGTGCTTTTGGTGTCTTATTCAATAAATCTTTGTCTAACTCTAGGTGATGTCTTTATATTTTCTAGGTACATACAGAAGTATTTATAGACAAAACAATATCACTTTAAATTTTTTCTTAAACATAATTGAGTAAAGGGAGAAGAAATTGGTTGGGAGGGATAGCCAAAAGTTAATAAATGTCAAATCTAATTGAAATGTACATGAAAGATAATTAACCTATTCTTTTTATAGGTTTCTCATGTTTCAAAAATTAAAAGATATTTGTTATATACATTTGTAATTCTGAAAGATATTGCACAATTGTCTTCCCAACAGTGTATGGATATGACTGTGTCCACATATATTTTCCACATTATATATGGAAAATCCTCTTCATATTTTTTTCACATCTTGTCTTCCAATTAATTGATTTTGTGTGACTTTTATACCTCCAGTTGAACTGTCATATTGTCTTTGGAAGTATCTTAGAACAAACAAAGCAAATAAATGAACGAACCTTAAAAGTGATATTAGAGCCAGTTGTAATCATAAGTATGGAGTTAGCAACTATTTTAGTTTGTGGTCTCGATCCACTTATTTTGGTTCATTCCCATCTGTTCATAATAATCTTATTGTAATTAAATGCCCCCAACTTTTCTGATTGTATTTGTACTCTCTTTAGACAAAACTTGTTTTGAAATTCTTGCTTCTCACTAAGGAGACTCAAACTAACATGCAACATAATTCAACAGAATTAAATTTGTTTTGTGACCAAGCAAAATATTAAAAATGCAAACATTTTAATGTACTTATTTATTTTATATATTTATAAAAGCTGAGGTAGTCAGCTCTTACAATGTTCATATTTTTGCTACTTATTTGTTCTTTTATCCTTAAAAGTGATATTCCAAAACAGGAACAAATTGGGCACAAGTCCTTTGCTAGGCATATTTCAAATGTTGTGTTACTTAATCATCATAATAACCCTATAAGGTTTGCTATTATTAATCCCTGTTTACAGATGGCCAAACTTACGGTAGGAATGGGTAAAGAAGTTAAAGAAAGTCAAAGGAAGCCTGCATTGGGATTTTAATAGGGATCCTTCTGACCATATTGATCTTTCTATAAAATCTGCACCCTCTTAAACTAATATATATTTATCATAGAGTGAAATCAAACAGCTACATTTTCTACCAGGTTTCCTCACATTCTAGCCAAATTATGAGCCAAAATATCAGATTTTAAGCAACATTTTCCTTATCACACAGATTGTGACTTCAGAAATATAAATATGGTGTTCTGGTAATGTTAAGAATTCAGCAACAAAGTTATTTTATAAGGGTTATTCTTATAATGTATCCAGATATTTGTAATTCTGAATTACTTGTTGTTTTAAAAATAAACAAATCATTAAAAAAATAACAATCTCAGATAAAACTTAGTCTTTGTTCGTTTCAGCCCAATTTAACATTTTTATTTTGATAAGGTAGTGCTAAATTATCCCTGTCATTTTCAAAGATCACTAAAAATGAAACCATATATAAAAAACTTTTACCTCTCTGGCTTCTATTATTTGTGTATTAACTCCAAAATAATTTAAACTCTTAACTTCCAAAGAGTAATATTCCAAATTTCATTGAAGTAGCATATTCTTGTAAGATCAAGGGAATCTTTTTATGGTTAATCTCTTGTTTTTATATTGAATCATTGACTGGTGCTTCATATGACTTTTAGTATTTATATTCATAACCAGATGTATTTGGTTCCATAAA
Organism: Ursus americanus; assembly: GCF_024610735.1. Classification (NCBI taxonomy): domain Eukaryota; kingdom Metazoa; phylum Chordata; class Mammalia; order Carnivora; family Ursidae; genus Ursus; species Ursus americanus. The sequence continues at coordinate 17,782,280 of NC_142151.1, read as the reverse complement.
CACATAATGAAAGCCATGAACCTGAAAACACTTGGTGACTGAAGCTACGTCAGACCTATGAAGAAGACAGTCCCTACCCTTAAGGAGGTTAAACTCTAGTGTCGACAATGTGATAAGTGTGATAAGGAAAGGCACAGCAAAAGCACAGAAGAAGAAATGATTTCTTATAAAGCAAGAAAAATGAATATTATTAATATCAAAATTAAGTAAGACTAAGCTTGGATGCAAGTAATGAATGTTTGACTTAAAAACATTTTGCTTTAATTATTAAACATATATTAATAAAAATGAAAACAAACAATGCACTTTTATTTTCTATACTACTGTATTTCAGCTTTATATAATTCTTGAAGCTTTAAATTATTTGTAAATAGACACAATAGAAAAGATATACCATTAGTATTTCTTTTATAATTATAGAAGAACTATAGTTAGCTAGACTTTATGTTCATAAAGGCCAGCTCAGGGGATGGTTTTATTTCTAAGCCAGATGGACAAATGCCCACCTACTGAGTCACCCAGATCATTTCCTGCAGTAGTTGGTTTTGCCTGTAAATATTCTCATGTAAATACCTACAGGGTCAACTCAAATTAGATTGTTAGATGTCAAAACATCACAGTTCAGTAAGATGTTTGCAGGACACCTCCCTCATTGTCTCCATAAACACAGAGGGCATAGAAAAAGTAGCAGGTGCCTAAAATAAAAGCCTTTATAAATTCGGCAGAGGTGATTTCCCTTTATGCCAGGTAAAATAATTTTTTAATTAAAAAAACCACTCAATTTAGCATTAACTCAGAGGCTTTCAAAGTGTTCATTGATCTTTAATGAACTATACTTTATGAACAACTTTAATGAAATATACACCCTAGAATAAAAATTTGTTGTAAATGTGGTTAGTTGAGTATCAAAATGTTGTTTTAATAGAATTTTTTAAAAGATTTTATTTATTTATTTGACACAGAGAGTGAGAGAGAGCACAAGCAGGCAGAGCAACAGGCAGAGGGGAGAGGAAGAAGCACGCTCTCCACTGAACAGGGACCCTGAGGCGGAGCTCTATCCCAGGACCCTGGGATCATGACCCAAGCCTAAGGCAGATGCTTAACGGACTGAGCCACCCAGGTGCCCCTAAAATGTGGTTTTATATGAAACATTCAATGATAACATTTCCTCACATTCACATACATATGCAGTTTAAAGTGTTGCTTACCTATATGTTAAAATACTTCTGAGAAAGACTTAAAAAGGAGAATTAATGGTTTTTAGAAAATTATATAATTCATATTTGTATCCTTTTTCACCTAAAATATTATGCAAACAACATCCATGCTATATATTTCTCTTAATTTTTCCCCCAGTGGCTACATCATAGTCCATATTATGGGTGTACCAGAAACTACTTAATTAATGCATATTTTTGACATTTTAGTTAATTCCACCTAAGTATTTAGATAATTTCAATTTTTGGTCTGATAAATAATGCTAAAAATATCTTTTACATACATAGCTGTTCATTTGTCCAGTTGATGTTTTAAGAAAGTTCACTAAATGAGAAGTTACTAAGTTAAAAATCCACTCACATTTAATGCTTTTAATAAATATTGACAAATGTCTTCCAGAGAAATCTTTTAGTTCTATACTCAAACTAGTAAGCAATTTGAGTAAGAATTTCACCATCATTATATTAGATTTTATAAATTTTTAAAATATTTGAGCAAAATTTTAGTTCCTTTTCATTTTTTAGATAACTCGTAAAGTGGAACATCAGTTCACTTTGTTGGTTATTTATATTTTTTCGTGCAATGACTGGGATGTATTTTGATTTCCTTGAATTTTTTATCCTATATATATATATATATATATATATATATATATATATTTTTTTTTTTTTTTTTTTTTTTTTTTTTTAAATCACAGGTGGTAACTGTCTTTCTTGGGTGTGGCAGATTATTTCCCCCTTTGTCATTAGGCTGTTCTTGTACCTGGAAAAAGTGTGTGTGTGTGTGTGTGTGTGTGTGTGTGTGTGTGTGTGTTTCTCAAATCTAGCAATACTCTAGAATATTGGTTATGGTTGATGAATATTGGTCACAGTTGTTGAATATTGGTCATGGCTGATGAACAATTTTCCAAAAGCAAGATAATATAAAGCTTTACCTGTATTTTTCTAGTAACCTTAAGGTTTATTTTCTTCATAGTTAAATAGTTAACACATTTGAAGTTAATTTGGGGATCTGGAGCTAAGAAGTTATCTAATATTCTTTTTCACCAAATTTAAAATTAGTACTGCAAAATAATTTGGGGATAGAAATCCCATTTTTTAACCAATATAAAAATACCGTATTTTCCTTAAATTTAGTTCTCCTGCAAGATATGTTCCATTTCTGATCTCTCTATTCAGTCTCACCGATTTGTCTCTTAATCTGATAGCCTCACAGCATTAGTTAGATAGCACTATGATACATTACCAATGTGTGTCAGTTCACATCTCTCTCCTCTCCCAAACTTTGTTGTTGTTGTTGTTTTTGGTTTTTGGTCTTTAGGGGTTATTTTTGGTGACATTACATTGATATGTTCTTCTGAGTTGATCCTTTATTCACATTTAAAAGAAGCCCCTTTAGGTTTTTGATAAAAGTGCATATAGATTACAGATCAATAAAAGGAATATTTGTAAATTTACACTATCTAGGGTCCTAAAGGACATAGAAATGTGTTTAATTTGTATACATTTTTTGCTTTTTGTTGAGATTATTATTAGGCACTATGTTGCTTCAAGTACAATTTCTAATCAGTTATCTTTTGGACGTTGAAAAACTACAGAATCTTGCTTTATTTTCACCACCCATCTGGCATGTTATTATCACTAGTGTGTTAGGTGACATTCTTAGAATTTGAAGAGAAGATGCTTGAAGCAAATATTTTGTCTAATGTCTTCAAGTCAGAAAATTTTCAATAATTATTTTTATACTTATGTGCCATATTTCTCCCATTTATTCTTGCCTCTTTTTTTTTCTATTTTATGATTCTCTATTTCTTTTTTGTTTTGTTCTTTAAGATTCACTTATTTACTTTAGACAGAGCAAGAAGGGGAGGGGCAAAGGGAGAGGGAAAGAGAATCCTAAGCAGACTCCATACTGAGTGTAGAGCCCCACACGAAGATGGATCTCACCACCCCCAAGACACGACCTGAGTGGAAATCAAGAGTCAGATGCTTAACTGACTACACCGCCCAGGTGCCCTGTAATTTTCTATTTCTGTCTTAGCTTGTACTTTCCAACATAATATACTACACCTGTATCTCTTCCAAATTTCCTAGAACCTTCCTACTCTTTCTTATCACAAGTTCCTGTCATTGAGTTCCACACCATTTGTACTCCCCTTAGGGATTCTTTACAGTCATGAAAACAGTTCTGCCGTACAAAACAAATGCCTAAAACACTTACTGTGAATAAATTACAGGAAATTGATGAATGCCAACCTGACACTAACAACGCATCAAAAATTTTTAATTAATGAATCAATTAATGAATCAATGATTTAATGAATCAAACCCCTATTATTGTTGAAGGCGTTTAGAATGAGTCTCCCCAAAATGTCTTGAGCTGAAGACATCAAGGCCAAAGGATTCAGGGAGAGCTTTTTTAATTTAATTTTATTTTTTAAATTAATTAATTAATTATTTTTTGTAGTGTTCCGTGATTCATTGTCAGGGGGAGCTTTTTACCTTCTCCTTAATTGCCTCTAAGAATTTGGGGGCCTGGTCCAGGAAAAGAGTTGTCACCAGAGATAACTAACTAGATGTAGTGAGCTGGGGGAACTTCAGAACGGTCTGCAGGATCGAATTCCTCTCTTTCTCCTTTTGTTTCTGCAAGGCATGACAAATATTTGTTTACCAAACATGCTCTGCCCACATTCACGTGGATTGTCTTCTTTCGTTTAGAAGCCCCAGGCCCCCACCCACTTCTCCTTAGCTCTGGATGAAAGATAAACCTCAGTTGCCAGACTGTCTTTGAGCCTTTTATGTCTTTGTGGGGCTCCCATATGTACAAAATTAAATTTGTATTTTTCCTGTTAATCTCTTATGTCAATTTAATTAGTAGACCAGTCAAAAGAACTTAGAAAGGTAGAGAAAAAGAATTTGTCTTTCCTTACACTGTCAGCTGAATGAAATAAATTATTTATTTGTCTCGGAAAAAAATAAAGCAATTTCAAAGAAGCAGCTGGAAATCCAGAAATATTTTTTTCTGAATAGCAGATCTCAAAAGAATTGTTGAGACAATATCAGTACTAAAGCCAATTTTCATAGTTATTAACATGTGGTGTATTACTCACTAGTCAAAAACAATCTACTCAAATCATAAATGTACTCAAAATTAAAAGCTTTTAAATAGCACTTCAATAAAAACTGATTAACTTCTGAGCTAAAAGAAAATATTTATCTTTGCTAATATTTATCACAATACTCAGTTTCAGGGTTTTTCTCCCTAAAGAATAGTTTTACTTGACCCATCTATTATAGAAAACTATTAACGAACTAATTATAGTTGATTAGACTCTAAAAAAAGTAATAAATTCAATGATACCTAACTTTTATGCTTAAAATGGGTGGTACAAAGGGAAGAATAATGATATAATACACAAAATCTATTATCGGAAGTGGTGAAATCTCAAATATATGTATTTGCTGATATATACACATTACTTGATTAGAGCATTATAAAAGATACACTATACAGATATGTTACAAATATATTATAAATGACATACTATACAAATTCGCAAGCATGAAATGTTACAAAATAAATATTAATTTTATATGTAAACTGATTTAAATTAAATTATGAAAATAAAATATATGAATATATTGCATATCTGTTTATAATATAATAAATATTATAAGTATGGACATATATAACTAAAGAATTCTGCACCCCCAATTCTACTGTGTGTGCATGGGTGGTTTCCCCTCACCAGCAAGCAATACTCCAACATCAGCTGGGTATCCTACTGTTCAACTAAATTCTGATACTATGTACCTGGAGATAGCACCAAATCCCCAGGTTAAGGTCTCAATCCTACAAGGCTGTGCCCCTCCCCTCATCTACACACTTTCCCCCCACACCCCAACACTTCAGTTATCCCCTGGGCTTCTAATTGACCAGCTCTAGATTGGAGGTTCCTACAACCCCTTTCCTGGTTTTCGCTGTCCAGAGCGGCTCAGAGAACTCAGAGAAACAGTCTGCTTGCTAGATTATCAGTTTATTACACAGGGATATAACTCAGGAAAAGCCAGATGGAAGAGAGGGCAAGGAGCTTCCACGTTGTCTGAGTGCACCATTCTCCCCAAATCTCCATGTAGTCGCCAAACCCAGAAGCTCTCTGAACCCTGCCCTTTTGCGTTTTTATGGAGGCTTCATTACATTGGCATGATTAATTAAATTATTGGCCTTGGGGGACTGAACTTAATCTCTAGCACCTCTCCCCTTCTCAGAGGTGTGTGTGTGTGTGTTGAAGGGGGGGAGGTGGGAGTGAAAGTTCTAACCCTCTAATTACATGGTTGGTTCCCCTGGCAACCAGTCCCCCTCTTGAGGTGATTTTTAAGTCACTTCAGTAACATAATAAAGGACACCTTTATCCTTTCCATCAGTCAGGAAATTCCAAGGGTTTTAAGAGCTTTGTGCCAGGAATAGAGTCAAATGCCAAATATATATTTCTTATTAATCACTCTATTATAATAACACACTATTACAATAAATATTTTATAATATTTAACACATATAGTTAGATATAAATATTAATCAAAATACTTAATAAATCAATGCTTATTTCACTTTTTTTTTTAAAGATTTTATTTATTTATTTGACAGAGATAGAGACAGCCAGCAAGAGAGGGAACACAGCAGGGGGAGTGGGAGAGGAAGAAGCAGGCTCATAGCAGAGGAGCCTGATGTGGGGCTCGATCCCATAACGCCGGGATCACGCCCTGAGCCGAAGGCAGACGCTTAACCGCTGTGCCACCCAGGAGCCCCTTATTTCACTTTTTTAATAAAAATATATAAAAAGTGGAATTAACTTGGTGTCTACTTAAAATATTAAGAAGTAGGAATTGAGAAATTAGTATGAAATAGAAAAGCAGGTGTTATGTGATACTGATATTTATGATAAATACATATATATATTTGGTCTTTGTCTCTGCTCCTGGCACAGAGCTTTGAAAACATTTATCATTTCCTCAGTAATAAGAGCTATGGGAACATCTTCCGTTACTGTGTTTGGTCTTTTGTCCTCCATTCCTGAAATAGCTCCAGAACTATAAAAGTGAAAGGAGTGCCTTTGTTTTACTTACCAAGCCCCTTTCAACCACACCTCAGTTTATGTTAATAGGGTGATTTTTGGAGATCCCCTAGATAACCAATGGGATGGCGGCTGGTTATCAGAAGAACCAATCATGTGATTAGAGAGTTGGAGCTTTCAGTCTTACCCCCTGACCAATGGGGATTGAGATGGGGGTGGAGTTTGAATTAATCAACAGTCAACGAATTGTGCCTATATAATGAGGGCTCCATAAAAATCCCTAACTTATAAGGTTCTGGGAGCTTCATTTGGTGAAGACATGGAGGTGCTGAGAGGGTGGCATGCCTGAAGACAGCATGGAAGCTCTGTACATTTCCCCTCCTTCCCTTATACCTTGCCTTATGCATTTCTTCCATCTGGCTGTTCCTAAATTGTATCTTTTTATGATAAACTGGTAACCTAGTAAGTAAACTGTTTCCTGTATTCTCTGAGCCACTTTAGGACACACTACCCCAAAATAGAGCAACTTGGTATCTTAAATATCTTAAGCTGAAGGAATTTTTAAAAATGGCAGAACCAGGAAGGTCGCTATCTGACCTCTACCCCCTTGCTTTCTCCCCTGAAAGAAGTCATAAAATTCCTTTGTGAAAGGTACACCCCCGTTCCCTCTGTACAAAGAAATCTATTTAATTAACCCTTATTTTCCTAGTTCTTCACCATTTATGCCCTGTAACCTAAATCCATTTGTCTTGCCAACTCCTCACAAATATATTGTTTCTTTGTTTAAGAAGTATAAAAGCTTTCTGCTCTGGTCCTTCCTCTGAGTCTTCATTCTCCTGTGAAAGTTCCCATGTGCATGTACAAATTGAATACAATTTGTGTGCTTTTCTTCTATTAATCTGTCTCTTTCAGTTTAATTTTCAGACCCAGTCAGGGATCCTAAGAGGGATGAGGAAATTTTTTTCTTCTCCTACTGGACATAGAAGAAACAGTAGTGTTTTCCCTAAGCTAATACAAAGATTCCTGATCTAATTCAGTGTTCCTTCTATGTCCCTAACTGATAGCTATATGGACTTATCTTTAAGATAATTTTTAGAATGTAAAGAAGAATTGTGCTCCCAAATTTTAGTATACCAAAAGATCACATTCGTGATATTTCTAAAATAAATTGACAGAACAATGTGGATTTATCACATTGTGGATCACTGACAGGTACCAAAAATCTTTAATTCATGCAAGATTGAAATTAAGAAGCTTTGGTAAAAATATGCCAGATATCATTTTGAGGACTTGTTCTATTAGGCTATCTATCACAATTAAACACTACTAACTAAGAAGGGTTCTAGAAGATCCTCCTCGGGTTATAGCTTAACTTATTCTCAAACTTCACTGATTTATTTCTCAGAGGCTTTCACTAAGTTTTAATTGTCAAACCTAATGGGTTCTCATTGTTTAATTTCAAGATCTTTGATGTGCAAGTGTTATATACACTTGTCAAAACACTTTGAAAATATACTTTAAAAGGGCGCAGGTAACGGAACACAAATTATGCCTCTATGAAGTGGATACAAACCAAAATTTTACATATACCCTGTATGGATCCTCTTGTATGACCCTCACCTATCTTCTTTGCATTATCTTAAATCATATATACGTTTGTAGTTATTTATCTCTTCCATTGAATTTTTAGATGGGGTATTTTACACCATTGAGCATTTCCTCTTTCTTGATACCCAATTCTCTTTATTCCCATTTTATAACTTTCTTTCAGGTTTCCTCTAAGATATTAGAATGTGATCTTTTCACTCACATTTAATTGGGATTCCAAATTATTGTCTCATCTTTCTAATCTTCCTTTAAGTCCTTTTGCCATACAATTCATTCAAAATAAATGAACACAAGTGTTTTATAGTATAAAGTATAGTATACTTTATATATATATATACTCTATCATCTATCTATCTATCTATCTATCTATCTATCATCTATCTATCTATCATCTATCATCTATCTATCGTTAGTTAGTTAGTTAGATTTGAAATTTGATACCAGGAAGATGGGCTTTTTTTGTGGTCAAGGAATACTAGACTAAATTGATTTTATCCTTTGGGGGAATGCCAATTTTTGTGTAAAGACACTTTCTTGTGACAAATACTGTGAGGTCATATACAAAGAGAGAAAATTATCAACAGGTTAAATTAACAGAAGGATAATTCAAACTGACTTACTAAACTTTAATTTTCATACCTCAGACTGGAATTTCTGTCTACCTTAGGTTGTTAGAAGGATCAAATGAGATGTTGTTGAAAGCACTTTCTAAATTATGTAGAAAAGAATGTTTCTTTTCTACATCCTCTTTTTCTTTTCTACATCCTTCTCACTCTAATCAGCCCTTCAACCCACATCAGATAGCACTTCTACGTGGAAGTCCCCCTCACTCTTCTGGGATTGGATTTCCCACACTAAGCACCATCCTGTGTGATTCTCATCCTCATCACACTTGGGCTCCAATATCCCATGATGGACTATTTTGCATAGAGTGGATGATGTCTTTATCCTGTTCAGACTTGGACACCCTGTGCTGGGATGCATTGACACAAGTACATTAATGTCCATCCACTGACAGCATTCTAACATTTACCCAAGTTCTGGCTACCCATGATAGGTCACCCAACTGTACGAATGCTCTGAGAACCCTACTGAGGTCCCAGCATCTCCACCAATGATTAGTCCTTCCAATCAGGTGTCTTCATCATTCTTCTTAGACATCAACACCTGACTCTAAGAGACAATTATTGTATTTTATGTCTACTCAATATTAACATTTTTGGTGTTTTTTCATTCATTTTGTAGATCCAAATATTCACCTGGTATCATCTTTCTTCTACTTGAAGGGCTTCTTTTAACAATTATTATAAATTAGATTGTCTGGATTACATGCAAAATCTCTACTCCTTTATAGCTCCATCCCTTACAGAGAGGGAGTGGAGTAACAATGACTAATTGCACAGTGAAAAATCCTGCTGTTGAATGGCAAAAATTTAAATTCTGATAACACCAAAGTTAAAAGATAATATGGATAAATACAATCTTATATATTAATAATACTTTTGAATATGGCTTGGCATTTTATGGAATTGAACATTCACATTCCTTCACCCTGGCAATCAATCTCCTAGGTACAAACCCCACGGAACTTATTTATTGTCATAAATATAAAAAATTAAGAACATCTGAATAGACAAAATATTTCATCTCTTTTCTTTCTGGAATTCTGTTTATATTCTCGGTTTTATAAGTTATCCTTTGACATCAATTATTATTTCAAATACTGCATGCTCTCATTTTCGTTTTTTGGAACTACAATTTATCTGTGGGCCTATTTTTTTCTACTAATATTTCTTTTTTTTTTTAAGATTTTATTTATTTATTTGACAGAGATAGAGACAGCCAGCGAGAGAGGGAACACAAGCGGGGGGAGTGGGAGAGGAAGAAGCAGGCTCATAGCAGAGGAGCCCGATGTGGGGCTTGATCCCATAATGCCAGGATCACGCCCTGAGCCGAAGGCAGACACTTAACCGCTGTGCCACCCAGGCGCCCCTCTACTAATATTTCTTGATGTCATTTCTATATCCTTTATTTTATGGTCTATTTAATCTATTCACCCTTATATTCCAGTTTTTTTCTTCAGCCATATCAGTTTATTTGTTTAATTGCATTTTAATATATATTGATATTTTTAAATTTTAAGTAACACAGTTTGATATTATTCATTTCAATAGTTTTAGCTATTTTTCTTTGTCTTTCCACATTGATTTTATTGTATCTTGGTTTTTAGTAATGGTTTGTCTGTATTTTTAAATATTTCTATTTATTTTAATCATAGTTATGTATTTATTTATTTAAAGATTTTATTCATTTATTTGACAGGAGAGAGAGGGAGAGAACAACCAGGGATAATGGCAGACGAAGAGGGAGAAGCATGCTCTTGCTGAGAAGGGAGCCTGACACAGGGCTCCATTCCAGGACCCTGGGATCATGACCTGAGCCAAAGGCACATGCTTAACTGACTGAGCCACCCAGGCACCCCCATAGTTACATATTTTAAAAATTATCCTATCAGCTAGGATCAAGTTACGGTTTTAATTACTTTATATTCTATGCAGTGTCAAAAGTCTTTCAATCATGGTGAAATATTTATTCCTTTTTAAAAAATGTTAGTTTTTGACATGAGGATTTCCAGAATATACAGATAATGAAGACTCCAAACTGTCTTGAGAATTAGGATCGTGGTTAATCTTCTCAGGGAAAACATTTTATTTTCTCACTCAGAATTCAGGCTTAGACTTCTCTTTAACATCTCTCTGAGCTGTTGGTTCATCCTTTCACAGAGGGCATAGCACTTTGAAGGTAATAGATTTATACAGCAGTATTCATTCTAACTCCTTGTGTCACCTGGGCCCAAGGATTTATGGTCTGTCTCTGAGTGGAAATAAAAACCAACTGCCTAGGTTACAAGATCAAAACTCCTTATCCCCATTCAGGAAACTCTAGCATGTATCTCATCATGATCTCATTCTCAATTTCTTCTTCATTGTGGGCTTGTGCATTTTTTCTTTATTCTTGGTCCTATTTTTTTGTTACACAGATAAACATATTAAACAAGATTCTTATTTCCTCTGATATCTCCAATGTTAGCTGCATGTAGTCTACTTTTATTTGTATATCTGTGTGTTGATTGATTGATACTTTAATAAGTGCCCATGGATGTACCAATTCAGGATGTGAACAGTCCTGTGCACATCTCCTAAAGCACATGTGCTATAAGTTCCGTGGGGTTTGTACCTAGGAGAATGATTGCCAGGGTGAAGGAATGTGAATGTTCAATTCCATAAAATGCCAAGCCATACTCAAAAGTATTATTAATATATAAGATTGTATTTATCCATATTATCTTTTAACTTCGGTGTTACCAGAATTTAAATTTTTGCCATTCAAAATGTACATAAAATGGGGCATGTCATTATTGTCTTCATTTCTATTTCCCTGATTACAAATATGTCTGAACATATTTAATACGTGTAATGTGTATATATATACAAATAAAATTTTACATATATGTGGTGTATGTGTATATACATATACATACAGATACAATTTTATATATATATAGATGTGTGTGTGTGTGTATGTGTGAATGTGTGTGTGTGTGTGTGTGTGTGTGTGTGTATTTGGTCCCATGTCTTCCTGCTTCCACCAAATGTATTTTCATTGTCTTCCGTTCATTCTTCCACTTGTATTTTTCCTTACCCTGATGACTTATAGGCACTTTTTATACATTATTGATATTGAATCTTTGTAAGTTTTTGTGTATTACAAATATCTTTTCATGGTCTATAATGTGACTTTTCACTCTCCTTAAGTTATCTTGTGATGTACAAAAGCTTTTATCTTTAATAGTTAAATTTATCAAAATTTATACAGCATAAAGTCTTAGAAGTACTTGAAACTGACATGCTGCTGTTCAGTTGCTCGAAAAGGGGAGGTTTCAGATTTCTTACTAAAAGTTTTTCAGTGTCTTTAATGGCCTGTGGGGGAAAACATACACAATAGCAGTACTCATTTAATTCCACTGTTAAAACAGTTTATTTTTTGTTCCAAAGTGAGTTAATGACGAAGCATTTGCCTGTGTAGGCTTGACAGAGCTATCTGTCTCTGTGGGAAGCTTCCTCAGGACGACCAAGAAGTGCGAGCCCCTGAAGAGGCCTCTTTTTTACAAACCCTATAGTTGGCCTAAATGCTAGACCTAGATTCTTGGATCAATTCCAATTTGGATAATATGCAATGCTTACTAAAATTCCTTCTGCAGTTTGAATGCAATACAGAATATTTCTTCATTTCTCTTCATAAAGACTCCTTTGATGTGATCACACATCTATTAAATCATATCATAATCTCCAGGGTAGATGTCTTCCAGTGTTACCCATTATTTCTCATGACATAGTCAAAATAAAAGTTTGTTGTATCAAAAATAAATGTGTAGTTTGAACACATGCTTATCTTGTTTAGCCAATATGGATTTACTATCACAAAGCCTTCAGATAATATTGCAGATATGATAACTGATGCTGAAAAAAATAAGATTACATTCTGGTGAAAGCTTCAATTTCAAAGGATCAGGTCTGGATCAGCACAATTTGTATATTGTATAAACTGGGTCTAAGACTCAGGTTTCATGCAGATCCTTAGAGATTTGACGATCCCAGGACAAGACAGAGAACATGCAAATACTACTTCCTAAACTGGTTATCTGCATTAGTGCAGATCATCTATAGAGCTGAAATTCACTATTAAAATGCATAAATAGCCACTTTGTAAAGTACAATCCCACTACGGTTGTGTACAGAAGTCAAAATGGTGGTTTGAAAACATTATGGAGGCCATCTTAACAATTGAATTAGATTGACTCCATGAGCAATTCTGAGAACACAGAATAAGATCATTATGGCAGTCAAAAATGGACATAAAGAGATTACTTTATGCATTGATTCATATATTGCCTATATGTTGAATTTATCAACAATTTTTAATTAGACATGTATTATATTCACCTACTGAGTCTTTAGCAAATGCATAAAGTGGATTCATTCACTCACCGTATAATATTGCTTAGACACACAAAGAAAAATTTCCTTAGATGTTATACACTTTAACCCATTAGAACAATTAGAACCTCTGAAAGAAATGAGACAAAGTTGGTAAATTTGAGAATCTTCTTGTATAACTGGGCAGTGCTTGAAATGATTTTCTGAGTAAAAATAATAATTCTAGTTTTTTAATTTTTTTAAAAAATTTTTTCTTGTACAAGTAAGGCAAGTTTAAATGGGATAAAATATCTTGCTTACTGCCCTGGAACTATGTAAAGCTTAGGTAAGACACGGGGAAATAATTTTTAATCAGGTACCCCTATATTTGGCCCCAAAAACCTGTTACCGATCTTATTTCTGATGAACATATCAAAGTGATTGTTGTATGCCCCATCTTTTCAGAAAGCATATGTTAAACAGGGCAGGCAAAGATAAACTTTAAAAGGATTCACTTGTCCTAACAGCCCATCTGTTTCCTACTCCCCGCAGAGCACATCTCTTTTCTGGGGTCCCTTTCAGGTGTGCTCTTACCTTATGTAACACTCTCTTTATTGTAAGTTCATGCTGTGACCCTGTCAGTATTGCTACAGCAGGGGTGACCTCAGTAATGACCATCCACAGCCTGCCAAGCTAACTTGGTCAGTGTTAGCTGATTAAACTTTTAACAACATCCCCTGTGCGATAAAGGGCAAAATGACAACTTTGCCCATCGTCAAGGTGTCTGTATAATAAACTAATTAGTAAACCACACAGTCTGTGGAGCTTTTAATGAGTGCTATCGGCTGGCCTCTGTAATAAAAACCCAGTCTGCCCCCTTTTGGGATTCAATTAAGGCACAGACTGTCATATGCTTGGTCTAGCTGATCAATGAATCCATTCCGACCTTTGTCGGAGCTGTTTGCAAGGTCAGTGGCAGTAGTGAAGAAAGCCAGCTTGGTAAAGGAGACATACCCAACAGCGGCCGACAGGCTCCAAGTCCAGTTGTTAATATCCTTGTGGTCATTTGACATCAGCAGAAGTTTCTCTCATTCAAAGGTTAGCTGAAAGAGAAGACAGCAATGAAAAAAATATATTGGTATTTTTTTTTTCACAGAAAGGTCCCTCTGTTATTAAAAAATGATCATTAGTCTGTTAACATCTACTTTTACCTTGCGGTATCTCCTTTTTCTTCACCCAGTGGAATATACTATCCAATTTTTGTTCTTCCAAATATGTCTATTGATTTAATTCCTTTCCAGATGTGAAAACAAATGTAACCTTTATAAAATGTAGTCCTGTTTTTTATATTTCAAGATGTTGAAGTTTTAGAAAAGGAATTCAATTAGAAAAGATGTTATTGCTTATTAAAAGTCCTTGATGTCAGAAAAGTTTTTTTATAATAATTTTTTTAATATTCCATATTTTTAGGTATTGCAAGATTCTTCAAGTTTACATCTCAAATGTGGCTTTTTTTGTCTTAGCAATTTGAGAATCTTTGCATTTACATCTACTAGAAAGTAATTATTCCCAAATTAAAAATAGTTAATTTTTCTAATACTTAAATGATGGTTTAGTGAGAACAAGAATACATTTGTCCATTTTAAGTATAGTAAGTTAAAGAGAAACAAAACGTGTAAATACTATAGATTGTGGCATTTCCAGACTTAATATTTCTGGCTTTTAGAATAATCCAGAAGACCTATGAAAGTTAGCAATCTAAAACTTTATGGAGATCCAAGTTTGGTAGGCTCTGCTGTCATGCTATGGGATGGAGAACACTGAGTTAGTGAGCATAGAGGACAATTCAGCAGCCACAACCCAAAGTGACACTGTTGTTGCATGTGCAGTGTTTGAGAGGCTCTATAGAATTCCACTATTTATAGCTTGATATAAGGTCAAATATATTTTATAAATGCTTTTTGGGATTTTGGATATTTATGTATTTTTTAAAAATAGGGTTCTACAGTTTATTATTTTCCATGAAATAGACATCTATGTTCAAATTAGGCTGAAATTCTATTCAAATTGAAAATTTTAAAAATTCAACAATTTTTACCAGAATATAAATAAAAACTTAAAAATAAATCAATCCAATAATTTTTAATAAATGTATATTTGCACAATAAATTGAGTGCAATTAAAATTGAACCATCTATACATTTGAGTATTGGTACAATCTTTAAGTATTAAAAATGAACATATCATGAGGTCCAAAAACTCTAACTCTTACAGTCTCTGCTAAGGAAATAATTATATGGTTGTAGAATACACAATTACTAAAATATTCACCACAGAGTTTTTTTAAAATAGGAAACAATTGCCTAAAATCTAAATGCCCAACTATAGGGGAGCTATGTATAAAGAAACAGTAAATTCACTTAGCAAAACACCATGTAGCTCTTAGAAATGATGATATAGAGCCAATAGTTACAGTCATAGAAAAGTGTTCATAATATCAGTGAGGAGACTAGTGGAAAAACAATGATTCAGTTTTTATAATATCTATTTCATAATATATGTATATATAAAAATATATACATGTATATGAATATATTCATGCACATATACATATATGAATATATATGTGAATATATGGTATATATGTATATACGGTACATATGTATACATGGATGTATCAATATATACATACATAAATATTCTAGATTTATAAAAATACCTTCAGTTTTTATACATTCAATGTTTTCTGATTTTCATCTTATGATCCGTCTTTCTACATTATTTAACCAAAAAGAAAAGAAGAAAGATATTTCATTCTTAAGAATGTAGTCAATAAAATCAGAAGATATGCAATTAAATATCTGGGATGTGTTTTTTGAAGTTTGTAAATATTTCAGTAAATATATTTTCCACTTCATTTTTTTCATACTTTTTATTTGGTAATATTTTCACATACAAAGTATGTGGAGGTTTATTTAAACCAAAGTTTAGCTTGAGTGTCAATATATATTTAGATATGTTTTCCATATTACAGACTTACATAAAGCACTCGAGGAATCATAGAAAAGTAACTTTCACAACTGAAATGTACTGTATAAATAACTGCCCCCATTCCATCTTATCTGTTTGGAAGCTGAGGTTAGAGAGCATTCCTATTTCATTGGGGGTAATACTCTTAAGTACTTTTAGAATTCAAAGTCCTGTGGGTTCGTGAGATTTGGGATCGAGGGATGATTATGAAGGAGTAAAGTGTGATCGACATAATCTTGTTATTTGAATACTATACAGTTGCCCCACAAACAACATGGGTTTGTGCTGCGTGAGTCCACTTATATGTGGATTTTTTTCAATAAATACAACCCAGTACTATAAATGTATTTTCTCTTCCTTATGATTTTCTTACTACTGGTTTTTCTCTAGCTTACTTTCTTGTAATACAATATATAGTACATATAACATACAAAATATGTGTTAATCAATTGTTTACATTGTGGGTAAATCTCCCAGCCAATAGCAGTTAAGTTTTGGGAAGAGTCAAAAGCTATACACAGATTTTCAGCTGCACAGGGAGTCAGTGCCCTAACCCTTGTGTTGTTTAAGGATCAATTATATTTCCAATTCCTCTCTCATCAAGACCAACCCTATTTCTTTACACATACCTTTACTCCCCAACACACACATACACACATTTGTGCAAACATATACACAGATATAGAGTGAACATTAACCAGGGAGATTTGTTTTTTGTTTTGTTTGTTTTGTATGTGTGTGTGCTAACTCAGAATATACGCATAAATCCAAACAGATATAATATTTAAATTCTCCTCAGAGCTCAAATATAAAAAAAAATGTTATCAGTACAATTCTGAGACATGAGAGGGTGTGTCCTGTGTCCTTTTATAACTCATTATGTTTTATAAGTAAAAATAGTGAGTTTTTAGAAAATGAAGATGCTGCATTTCTGGTTTGATCCTCCCACTCATGCAACAAATATATATCGAGTTTCCTCATCACAATTATTTTGTAAAGATTTGTTTTAAGAATTGTAGACATTCAGTTTAGGCCAAGAAAATTAATATTGGAGGATGGTAGAAGGCAAGGGTAGGCGGATCAATAAGAGAAAAAATACTTCCTCATGCTGTCAACTAAATTTACCAATAACTTGGCATTAGATTATGAGTTTATAGTCTATTTCCAGGTCCCTAAATTCCTGACTTATTTTGCTAGTCTGTAAAATTATGTTTTTGGAATCCATGACCTTAAGTTAAATTTTAACATAAAAGATAATCATTTAAATTAATGCAGTGATGCCCTATGTTTTAATCTGTATACTATTCAAGCATACACTAAAAACATTTTACAAAAAAGTAAAAACGTTTTACAAAGAAATATAATGTACAAAGAAATACACTATATCTCTTCTAGTAGAAGAGATTAAATAATATAAAATTTTCAATTAAAGCCAAAGAAGGCAGCAACTGAATGGGAAAAAGGACCGAAGAACAAATAAAGTATTAGAAAACAGTCAGAAGCATGTTAAATATATATTCAGACATGTCAATAATCATTATTAATGTGAATGGTCTAAATACACCAATGAAAATAAAGATATTGTCAGATTGGATTTAAAAAAAAAAAAAGACCCAATATGTTAAGTTCAAAAAACCCACTTTAAATGTAAAGACTCAGATAGGTTAAGAGTAAAGGTATAAAGAAAGATATACTACATTAACATTAATCAAAAGAAAGCCAGGGTAGCTATATTAATTTCAGACTTCAGAACAAGGAAGATTCTTGGGGATAAAGGGACTCACTGCCTAATGACGAAGGGGTCAATTTTCTAAGAAGACATAACAACTCTAAATGTGAATGCACCTAAACAAAAGAGTGTCAAAATTCGGAGGCAAAACTGGTAGAAATTAAAGGAGAAATCATAAAATCCACTATCATTGTTGGGAACTTCAACACCTCTCTGTTAGTAATTGATAAATCAGACAGGCAAAAATCAGTAAGAATATAGATGTCCTTAACAGCTCTATCAATCAACTTGATATAATTAACGTTTACAGAACACTACATTTAACAATAGCAGAATATGCAATCTTTTCAGGCTAACATAAAATAGGATTCAAGATAGATCTTATTCTAGGACATAAAATACACTTCTACAAATATATATATATAGTTCTTGGACCACAATAGAATTAATAGAATTAAAATACAAATCAATTAGCTGAACAAAAGTCATGATAATTCCCAAGTATTTGGAAATTAGCAACACACTTCTAAATTACCCATGTGAAAAAGAAGTCTCAAGAGAAATTTTAAAAAATCATTTTGAGCTAACTAATCTAAAATGAAAAAAACATTTATCAAAATATTTGGGATGCAGAAAAAGCTCCTTGAAGCAGTGCTTAAAGGGAATTTATAGCACCAGATGTATATATTAGAAAAACAAAAGAATCTACTAAAATTAATAAACTCCTGGAAAGGATGAGAAATTATATAGCAAGGTTAGTACATAATACAAAGGCAATATATTAAAGTCAATTGTTTTCATATATACAAGCAATGGATAAGTGGGATTTGAAATTAAAAAAATAACATTTATAGTAACAATATCCCCAGTCCCTGAGCCCCACAGAACAACTACTTAGATGTAAATCAAACAAAAATATAAACAGGAATTCTATGCTGAAACTCTAACAAAGCAAAACTCTGACAAAAGAAATCCAAGAAGATCTAAATAAATGAAAAGGTATTCCACTTTTGTAGACTGGTAATATCAATATTATTAAGATGTCAATTCTTCCTAACTTTATCTATAAATTCAATGCAAGTCCAATCAAGCTCCCAATAAATTATTTTGTAGTATCAGAACACTAATTTAAAAATTATATGAAAAGACAAAGAATTTAGAATAGCCAACAAAATACTGTAGATAAAGAACCAAGTTGGAGGGCTCACGTAATCAGTTTTTACAATTTACTATAAAGCCACCATAAACAAGAAATACACAAAAGAATGAACACATAGATCAATGGAACAGAGAGCCTAGATAAATGAACACAAATATAATGAATTAATTTTTTTAAGGTTGCTAAGGCAATTCAGTGGAGAAAGTCTAGTCTTTTCAAAAATGGTGCTGGAACAATTGGATGTCAGTATACAACAGAACAAGAACAACAACTCTGAACCTAGGCACAGACCTTACATCTTATACAAATTTAATACAAAATATATCATAAAAATAGAAAATGCAAAATTATAAAACTTCTAGAAGACACAGGAAAACATTAAGGTGACTGTGGCTTTCATGCTGTGTTTTTTTTTTTTTTTTTTTTAAAGATTTTATTTATTTATTTGACAGAGACAGAGACAGCCAGCGAGAGAGGGAACACAAGCAGGGGGAGTGGGAGAGGAAGACGCAGGCTCATAGCGGAGGAGCCTGACGTGGGGCTCGATCCCATAACGCCGGGATCACGCCCTGAGCCGAAGGCAGATGCCTAACCGCTGTGCCACCCAGGCGCCCCTCATGCTGTGTTTTTGATACAATACAGAAAGCACAATTATTTTTTTAAATATTTTATTTATTTATTTGAGATAGAGAGAGAGAGAGCATAAGCACAAGAGGGGGGAGGGGCAGGCTCTCTGCTGAGCAGGGAGCCCAATGCTGGGCTCAATCCCAGAACCCTGGGATCATGACTTGAGCAGAAGGCAGATGCTTAACCAACTGAGCCACCCGGTTTCCCCAGCACAGTTATTAAATTAAAAATAAATAGTTCGTTTGGATTTAAAAAATAAAACATCTCATCCTTTCTGATGGCTGAGAAATCAGAGAGGGAGACAAACCATGAGAGACACTGGACTCCAGGAAACAAACTGAGGGTTACAGAAGGGAGGGGGGTGGGGAGATGGGGTAACAGGGTGATGGGTATTAAGGAGGGCACATGACGTGATGAGCACTGGGTGTTACATGCAACTAATGAATCACTGAACGCTACATCAAAAACTAATGATGTACTATACGTTGGCTAACTGAACATAATAATAAAAAGAGACAATAAAAAATAAAAAATAAAATGTCTCTTAAAATGTGAAGAATATTGTTAAAATATCAGAAAAAACCCCAGGCTACAGACTGGGAGAAAATCTTTGCTAAACTGATATCTGATAAAGAACTAGATACAAATATATAAAAATTCTCAAAACTCAACAATAAAAACAATTAAAAAATGGGCAAACGATCTGAACATACACCTTACCAAAGAAGATATAAAGATAGTAAATAAGCATGTGACAAGATGCTTAACATTATTTGTCATCAGGAAAAAATGTCAATTAATATAAAATGAAATATTATAACACACCTATTTCAATGGCTAAAATCCCAAACACTGGCAAAACCAAATACTTATAAGATGTGAAATAATAGGAACTTTTATTTCTGGTGCAAATTTCATAGTTGGTGGGAATGAAAAATGATACAGCTACTTTAGCAGACTACTTGGCAGTTTCTTGCAAAACTAAACCAAGTCTTATCATATGATCCAGTGCTCATTGAGTATACTTTACTCAACTGAATTGAAAACTTATTTCCATCCAAAACCTGTATGTGAAAGTTATAGAGCCTTTGTTCATAATGGCCCCAAAGTGGAAACAATCAAGATGTCTTTCAATAAATAAATGGATAAATCAGTAAATGGGTAAACTGTGGTACATTTATACAATGTCATTCTATTTAGCAATAAAAAGAAATGAACTATCAAGATAAACAAAAACAAGGATGAAATTCTAGCAGAGACAAAAATATAGAGATGGGAAACAGGTGGTTGCCAGGAATTTGGGGAGAAGAATGGATTGAGTAGGTAAAGTACAGGAAATTTAGGGTGGTGAAAGTATTCTGTATGTGACTATAATGGTATAGATAGAGCACAATGCATTTGTCAAAACCCCCTTAACTTTACAGCACAAACAGTGGATTTTAATGTATGCAAATTAAAAAAATCATTTAGGAGTTGGATGTCGGGATGGAATGTGGACTGTGATAAAATATCTAAAAAACATATGAAATAACCTCTGTGAAAGTGTTGGGATAAAGGGTGCTGATGTAAGTAACTTTGGAAACAAGTAGAGCCTGTAGAACTAAAGGCAAAATGAACTGGATATAGCACTTTAGCTGATAAAGTTGTTTCTCATGGGGGTGTGGAGTAACAATTCTGGCAGCACTATATGTGTATGCTGGAATCAGACAATTAAGTTAATGAAAGATATATGGTTGAGCCCAGTTTCACTATTGTGATGGCAGTTTATCTTGATGGCAAGGGGAGAAGACTGGAATCACCCAAGAGTACTAGAGTTGAAGACACAGTATCAACTCATCTATTTTAACATTTATATATAGATACATAGAGAAAGAGGTATAGATGAATGTACAAACATAAGTTAGTGTGTTCATAGATTGCATTGTTCTGTCAGTTGAGAAGGCATAGAAACAATGACAGCCTGGTAACAATGAGCATACCTAGTACCCAGGTCTTGGTTTTCCATACCATCCTCCAGTAAGAATACTACGGGCTTCTTGGAGAAATGGCTGATTCTATGAGTGGAGCAGGGAATACATAATATGAGCCTGGGATATCTTCTAGCACCAGAAGATACACGTATGCTAACAAAAAAATTTTTTTTAATTAAAAAAAAATAACGGAATGTGTCAAAGGGACATGAGACTCAACCGAAGAGCCTCCAATCACCAAAGATGGAACTATATAAGCAACATAATAAAATGGTTTTGAATTAAAACCCAAAATATAAATATCCATGAATCTGTACTATTATGGGTGGATGAATGAGTGAATGAATGAACGAGAATAGACAAATATTGGATGAAAAGAATTCCAAGTCATCTATGTAGATACCCCATACTCAAAGAAGTAGAGCATAACTCCTTATCTCTTCAGTGTGGCATGCACACATGACTTCCTTTCCAAGAATGCAGTATGGAAGTGGGGGGACTGTAAGATTATAGTGGGAAAACTGACAATTATGACCTTAGCAAAGTGATTAATGGCAGCATCAACAGTGGTTAATTGTGTTGCTATCATGTGCCCTTGATGTATCGTGATAGGATAAGAATCACATGTTATTTCTGTGTTTTATTTTGTTTTTTACCACATGCACACACACACAGTTGCTGAACATGTTGATAATAATAATAATATTGCTGTTTCAAGTTATGATGCATTGGCCATAAGTATTATCAGAAAATCAGTTTAGTTTTACATATTTTTCTTTTTTGTGTAAAGATCCCTCTGAGGTCTTTCTCTTAAAATCCATAACTCCAGTTTAGTCATGAGAAAAGTATCAGAAAAATTTCAGTTGAGGGACATCCTACAATATACCTTACCAATAATCTTCAAACCTACCATGGTCATGTGAGTCTAAGAAACTATCATACCAGGAGATACCTAAGGGGACATAACAATTAAGTATAATGTAGCATCCCAGATGATATCCTGGAGTAAAAAGAAGGACATTAAGTAAAAACTAAGGACATCTTATTATGGAATTTAATAGTAATGTTATCAGTATTGGCTCATTCATTGTGACAAATATTCCACACTGATATAAATGTGAGTAATAGAGGAAATGGGTATCAAATATATGGGAACTGTCTAGATATTTTCACACCTTTTCTGTAAATCTAAAACTTTTCTAAAATAAAAAATTTAAATAAAAGTCTAAAAGACCCATTGTAGCTAGAAAATTAGGACATGAAGTCGGAGAGATAAAGGCCATATCATGCAATATTTTGAAGCCCATAGCTTACTAGTGATACTGTGTACTCTATTGGAAACATGGATGATGTTATGATTTGATTTAATTTAAAAAAGAATTCTGGCATCTATGTAGCATACAGATTATAGAATGAAAAAGAGTTAACAGAGAGGGAACTACCTGAAGGCTAATAATAATGGTCTAGAAGAAATATACTATTGGCTAGACAAGTCAAGCTAATGAAGTTGATGGTTGTTTAAATATGGGGTATGAAAGAAAGTGTTCATGGATCAGGCTAAGAGCTTTTGTTCTGAGCAGTTTAGTGAATAGTGGTGACGTTTTCTGCTGTTGAAGAAGAAAAAAGCTTCTTTGAGTTAGGGGTTGCCAGTTAAATATCATAGCAATCCTGTTACACAACATGACACTTTTTTTTTTAACATACTGGGAATAGATGGAATAGAGATGCTAATGAAAATTACCAAAACTTACACACTTAAAATCACCACAGCTGTGATATCACGTGTGAATCCAAAGCACATGATCTTTGCATATTCCACGTTGCTTCTGAGCAGTATACTCTCCACAGAGGGGACACATTTCTCTGTCCCTGCAATTTTCAAGGTAGTAGACTTGTGTCTATTGACCAAAGAGCCTTTCAAAAGTAGAATGCAATCTTTTTAAATGAGAAGAAATATGAGGGGCGCCTGGGTGGCTCAGTCGTTAAGTGTCTGCCTTCGGCTCAGGGTGTGATCCCGGCGTTCTGGGATCGAGCCCCACATCAGGCTTCTCCACTAGGAGCCTGCTTCTTCCTCTCCCACTCCCCCTGCCTGTGTTTCCTCTTTCACTGGCTGTCTGTCTCTGTCAAATAAATAAATAAAATCTTAAAAAAAAAAAGAAATATGAGTAATATGATTTCAAAATCTCTTCCCACATTTTGCTTCCCTTAAAAACTCAACGGTGAAGGGGCTTAGCTTCAGCAAAAGGGAGGAGGAAATTTCTCTCTATCTGGTAACAGAATAAACATGGGACTTGCTTTTTATGATTCAATTCGGAGTCCATGGTCACATTAGGAACACCATGGGCCCTAAGCACTTTGCCTTGTGGACCCCTTCTTCCATTAAACACATATTGAAAATTCTATTTTACAATGGGGTTGGTATAATAACATATTCATATCATGGCATAACATTTTCTTTGACCTGCTGTGCCTACAATGTCTAATGCATAACTGACCTAGTTCATATCTGTATGGAGAAGAATGTTCTTACAGAGTTAAGATGTTGAACAATAGAAGATACAGTTTCCCTAGACAACTTTTTCAAATAAGGATTATTTCTATTCATGAGGATAGTATGTAGAAATCAGTAGTTCATTATAGACTATTAAAATATGCTTTTTCCCCAAAACATTTTGCTAATGTATTTTTTTTAACAAGGGACGTGATTCTTTTGGATTCCAGTAAGAGTTTTTAAATTAAGACAGAATTTTTCCTTTCTTCAAATGGTTGTATGTCCTTTATATTTATTCTGAAATTTTGGTTCTACTCAACTTACAATGATGAGGAAGAGAAGAAGGAGGGGGAGGAGGAAGAGGAGGGGGAGGTGGAGGACGTTTTTCTCTTTAATTATCCCAGTGTTACAATGAGCTGGACTTTTAAATTTATTTTTGTGTGCGTGCATTTTTTCTTTCTTACCCAGGTTTTGTGTCACTGCTTTCTCAATTTTTATCTTATATAGTGTATCTGGGACACATTTCCTGCTCTTCTTAGGCTTGTCATAAGCTAAAATAAGTTTAAATATTTCAAGCATTTGGTCTTTGCCCTAAATATGCTAAAGCAAGAGAAATATTCTTTATTAATAATTCTACCTTTCTAAGCAAGTCATCACACAGGAAGGCCAGCACATTAATTAATTAATACATGCACACAGAGGAAAATTAAGCAGTTGAAATAATAAATGTGAACGTGTCTGTGAATATTTGAATTAAATTTTATTATTTAAGTTACCAGCAAATTTTAATCTGCAGTCTGGGGCAAGATAATACTTGAAAGTGTTTTATTCTGTAGAGCTGAGAATTTTGGATAACTAAGAGTTTGTGCCTTTGCTTTTTAAAATGTATTTTAACCTCTTAGGATGGGAACAGTTTTAAAGATGGTCAGTTACTACATTTTTAAATAGAATCAACATATTGCATTATTGACATGTCGTTATTTTGCCCATGTTATTGACGTACATTGCTATCGCCATATATTTTGAGGACCCACTAATGGGGTTTGGCTTATTTTATTCAACTTAAACAGTCCTCAGAAAATTATGCTTTTTGAAATGTTACAATGCTGCTTTAATAGTGTCACACAAGTCAGGAGAAGGTTGTTCATATAGAAAATGTTTGCTTAGTTTTGTACATGTTGCATTTCATTGTTACAAAAATTGAAAAATTCAGCTGAGTTAAGAGAAACTAAGATACAAGTTGCCATAAATCTGTTGACATGTCATCCTAATTTCATAAATTTATGTAAATATTATATGTACAAATATATATTTTATATAAATATTAAATATAAATATATAAAAAACCATATACATATATATCTTGCAAATAGGAGTGCATCCAACTATATGGAAAACTTTCAGAAATCCTTTCTAGTTAGGAAATATAGGATAGATTTAATTTTATCAAAGTTCGCAGTAACAACAGTGTTGCTAATAATGCAGACTGAATCAATAAAAATAAATATTTATAAATGTATATTATATTTAACCCATCAACTAAAGTGACCTGAGTTGGAGAAAAAAATAGAAATTATAGGTTGTTCATTGAATGACATGGAAAGAGCAAAGCTGAGCATGGCAAGTGTGTATATATATATATTTTTTAAAGATTTTATTTATTTATTTATTTGAGAGAGAGCGAGAAAAAGCACATGAGCGTGGGGAGGAGCAGAGAGAGCAAGACAAGCAGACTCTGTGCTGAGCGTGGAGCTGGGTAAGGGACTCAATCCCAGGACCCTGAGACCATAATGTGAGCTGAAATCAAGAGTCGTTTGCTTAACCGAATGAGCCACCCAGGTACCCTGGCATATGTATACTTGAAAGACAAATTTTCTTTCCGTTTTCTCTTAAATCCATTCTAAACGGGTTATGTCTTCTCATCCTCTACTTGACTAAAACTGCTCACACCAAAGTCACCAATTCTTCCATGTTGATAAATCTAATGGGGGAAGTCTCAGTCCATATATTAACAGGATCTGTAAATAATATTTGAAGCAGTGGCTGAGAGCCTTCACTCCTTGCTTTGGCACCAGAACTCTGAAACAGATTTCTCCAGAGACTTTCCTTGGGCTACTTCTCATCTTTCTGTTCTTGACTTAGTCCAGTCTGATGATTTTAAATGTCTCTGTATGATCCAGTCTGAACTTCTCTTTGACTGGAAGACGCCTATTTCTCTCTGGATACTTGGTTTTTCCATTTGAATGTCTCATCGAATTCCTAGACTAAACATGTTGGAAATGGATCTTTTGATCTCTCCAAACTGGTTCCACGTGTAGTGCTCTTTGATTAAATGCAAACCCTCCAACTTTTGAGGCTAAACGTTATTGAGGCCAAAAGTACCTTGGAGGAAACATGACTCTTAGGTCTCATTCTCCATATCCAAATAATCAGAATATACTACTGAATCCATAAAATATATCCAGAATCACACTGTAACCCTTGTCCAAGCCATCATCATTCCTCCCTGATATTATTGCAGTGATTTCTGTCTGGTTTCCCTACTTGTATCCTTGCTGCTTCTGCAATCTGTTCTGCATAGAGCGGAGAGACGAATTCTCTCACAGTTGGCAAAACCAGGTCATTATTTGATTAAAACTCGCCAATGGCTCAGGCCTTCCCACAAGACCCTACCCAGTCTGGCTCTGCACTGTCTTTCCAAGGACATCTACTTCTCCCTTGCTTACTTCTTTCCAATCTCAGCTCCTTTGTTATTACTCCAGCACACTGGGCATAGTATTTCTAACAGAGAGCCGTGGTAATTGTTCTTTTGCTGTTCTGGGTGCTCTTTTCCCAGACAATGGTTTGGTTCTCTCCTTCACCTGATCGCGTTTACATTTTTATCGTTTATCAAAAATGTGAGGGGGTGCCTGAGTGGCTCAGTCGGTTAAGCGTCTGCTTTTGGCTCAGTTCCTGATCTCAGGGTCCTGGGACTGAGCCCTGCATTGGCTCTCCTCTCAGCGTCGTGGCTGCTTCTCCCTCTCACTTTGTGATCTCTCTCGCTTTTGTGGTCTCTCAAATAAATAAATAAAATATTTTTTTAAAAAACTTAAAAATATGTGAAAAAAACTGTCCCCTGAGAAAAATTGCAACCCCCTTCTGGCACTATCAATCTCCATAGCACTTATCTTCTTACTTTTGTTTTATTTATTTATTTATTTATTTATTTATTTATTTATTTATGTATTTATTGCCTATGCCCTTCCTTACTAGAAAATAAGTGGCACAAGGGGATGGATTATTGTTTATTTGCTTTATTGCTATATTTTTAACGTACTGAACACTAGAAAAAGTGCTCAATAGATATATGTTGGATTTGTTGAGTGACTTTATAGAGCCAATGGGGCGTAATGACTATTTTGACCAATTATGAAAAAGTTCTAAGTCTATATTGGTTGGTATCATCAGAATATGATGAATCATTTAAGGAGGTGAACAATTTGATGAGAATTTATGGTAAAATTATAATTATGATAATGAAAGGGTTAGGGCAAATTCACGAGTAATCAGTACACAATGGTTCTGAGCATTAAAAAGTATTAGATCGTTAACTATTTGTAAAAAGAAATGAAAAGGTAGGTTTTCTGTTACGCTTCCAAATATTCTGATCTGTAGGAATCTGCATTTTAACAAACATATGAGGTGATTCTGATGTCAATTGTTCAAGGACCATGCTTTGAGTAAGCACATCAGAGAAAGAAGAGAAACTGAAAGAAAACAAGAGTTTGAGAGTAGTAAGTTCACATTTTCACTAAGATCCAACATTAAAATATGAGGTTAAATAACAGAATTAAAAATTAGATTTAGAATTAGGCAGCCTTTTTCTTCTTGGTCAGGACAGATAAACTGAGGAAGATAGACTGCTTTTTTTTCCCAGAAGCATTTAAAAATAGATTCTCATCTTTCTGGAGTGATTTTTATGATAGTCTATTTTAAGATATCAGATTAGCCAAAATGAACTTGCATTGTTCTTTTCAAGTGCTGTGATCATGACTTTTAATCTTTTTAACAGCTGTGAAGGGGTAGAGTAAGTATCAAGTTAAGAACATTGATAATAGGGCCAACTTTTCTTTGAGTATCAGATGAATCAAATACAATTATACTCTTTAAGTTACCTTTCTGCCTACATTCTTAATGGTTTTCATTCTCTCTCTCTCTCTCTTTTTATCAAGGTATAGATTTTTAGTCATAAGGAAGGTCATATAAAAATATCAAATATTTCCTCCATTTAAAAATTCATGTTTGGTGCAAGGCTTTGTCAATAGGATGGGCACTCAGGAAGGGAACACTTTCTACCATTTTAATTTACTAGTAAGACATTTTACACTTCTCAGCTAGGGATTAAATAGGACATCTATACCTAGCACAGTGTCACTGAGGAGAGAAAAGAAGGAGGAATTGAGAAAAACAGTAATTTCTTTTTCTAGACATTTTCAAATATTCCTGCACTGCGGTGTTGAACACCCAAATAAGATCTTAGCTTACTTCAAAATGTCAGGGAGCTAAATATTTCCTTTGTTTTCTTAAATAAGTCTTAAAATAAACAAATATGCAATGAAGAAACAGGCTCAGGGATCAGGTTCTAAACTGATCATTTTCTTATTACAGATCCCTATCAAGAATATGAGTATAGTTCTACTTAGCATTTCTAATCCCACATAAATACAAATATATACACTTTCTATCTCCAATTATATATCAAGCTATTTCAGAGACCAGGAATGACAAATCTATCTGTTCCTCTGTAATTGGGACAGGGTTTGCCTGCATGACACTGAACAGTATAAGGAAAGGAACAGCCACAGAATTTGAAGTGATGAAACAGTTTAATTTTAAACATTCAGCCTTATCTTAAGATTGCAATTTTTTAAAAAATGAGAACCTGAAAGAAACATACACAATATTATGATGCAATGGATCTTTCTTTTTAAACCTCCAGAAATATCACGAGATTACACAACCCAGTTTACAAGAGAATTGGGGGCAAATTTCAGAGTTTTATCATTCAAACTCAGGACTTGTTTATTTTATTTTCTATTCACTTAAAATAAGTGTTTTAAGTATGAACTGAAGACTTGTCTATATGCAGTTGAGTTACAGCCCTAACTAAATTGGAACCATAATTTATCCTTGGTGACCTGGGTGAGGATTCAAACTTTCTTTATATTTTTATTTGTCATTAGAGTATAAGAAATTCAGAGCTGTGGAGAATGTCAAATACACATGGATTCATCTTCAAAAAGCCCCTCAAAAACCCGCAAATGACAGTATAAAAAAAAGAAACAGAAGTTAAACAGAAGTATTCTTTTAATATAATTTGAGAAAACAAATAAAACCTTGATATCTAAGACATCAATAACCCTTTGTGAAGACACTAAAATGAGTAAGAAATACACTCTGATCTATTTAAAACTTTTTTTTTCCCTATTAGTGATCTTCTATGGATGGTCTCAGTTGAGTTTGTTAAATAAAGTAGATATACTAAGCTATACTTATGGGTAGTGTTAAAAAACTAAATTCAACTGAGTAAATTTTTAAAATCTTATTGGCTTTATTCAATGATTCATGAATGAGGCAGCATTTCAAGTAGCAGATACAAAGGAACACTGAGGAACTGCACAAAATGGAAAACTTATTGGCAGAAGGAGGTGTGGCAAGGAAGTTAATAACAGAGTGGATTATTTGTAGCAAACTCACCTTCCTTTAGGGAACTGGGGGTGGTGGTCTATCAGGCAGATTACCTCACTAGTGCTGACCAGGTAATTTCAGATTGACTAGTTAAAATTCTTCTACAGGGAGAGGTTGAAACTATAATTAAATTAGAGATTAAGTCTCAGATTGGTGACCTGGGTTTAGCACAAGGGACTCTGTTTGGGGCCTGTTTCTTTTTTAACAATAAGCAGACAAGTTTTAGCATAACTATAATTTGCTCTTTAAAAAGTTATTAATAGAAAGGGTAAAATAAAATGCAATTTGCTGAATCAATTCAAATTATAAAACTCTTCCACTGCCAAAGAACAGAATTTTGAGTAGCCTGGGGATAGGTCACAAGGTTTATACCTCGAAGGGCACAAGGTTTATACTTTGAAGGTCTTAATGAAAAATAACAACTAACATTTACATAAAACCTTTATTCTTCAACAGTTATTTCACATTTTTTTATTCCTCAAAAGACATCTATTTCTATTATTATCATCTGCACTTAACAAAAAGTCACTATTGAAAGAAGGTGAACTTTCCATATCTGGTAAGTTATATGTTTAACAAATGATGGAGGTGAAGTCTGAATGCTACTTCTCTGACAACAATCCTACACCCTATCTAGTGACCTATTAATACGGATACCTCTAGACTGATTTATATTCAGTTTACGAAAAATAATCAAGTCTTTTAATTTGTATTCAAAACCTATGACAACTACTGAGATACTGAATAGCTGCCCAGCTCTGGTAGGTGTGGATGAACCTGCCCAGATCCCCCTTCAGAGAAGCATTGGCCCCCTAGCTCTGAGGGGTGTGCTGCCCCACATCTGTAAAGGAGCACATGAGGAAATAAAAGCATAGTTACTTGCCCCACACAGAGAATATTGATGGGGAACAGCTTTGTTGGGCATCTGTGGCAGTCCCATCCCTCCTGCCCCATCTTGCTTTCCCCCTTCCCTCACAGTAGTGAATCCCTAAAAAACATCTTTGTCTCAGAATCTGCTTCTATAAAACTAGGACTGGCTACATAATTTGTGGAGTCAGTGTAAGATAGAATCCTGAAGACCTCTTTTAATAGAGTCTGACTGCATGAAGACATTGCTGATGTCTTTCAAGCCCCACAGTAAGACAAGCCAATAGAAGAAGGCTTGCACTCCCTCCCAAGGCAGCAGATGAGAAAGTGCAAGTCAAACAAACTCAGCTATACTGTGAAGATTCTCATACCAGTCTGTCTCATTTTTTTTTTAAGATTTTATTTATTTATTTGAGAGAGAGAGCACGAGCGGGGCTGGAGGGGGGAGGCAAAGGGAGAGAGAAAAGCGGGCTCCGTGCTGAGCAGGGAGCCCAATACCAGGCTCAATCTGATCCCAGGACTCTGGGGATCATGACCTGAGCCGAAGGCAGGCACTTAACAGACTGAGCCACCCAGGCGCCCCAACCAGTCTGTCTCTTAATCACAATAAAAACCAGTGCCATTTGCTCCTCATTCATCTGAGCCACTTTAGACCTGCTTGGGAACCTATCCTACTCTCCCCCTAAAAAAACATTATTATGTGAGTAACGAAACTTTTCATACCCTCTTGGTGCATGTGTGGCATCATCAGTTGCAATATCTGCATCAATTTTCGGTTGGGGGGTTGATCTTGCCCTCTGCAGGATAGCACAAAACATCCTTGTACAATGACTGTTAAAAGTCTCAAGACCGTGATAGCAGAGAATTACACCAAGTACAAGGGCATTCTAAAACTGGAGCCCTGGGCCACTGCACATGTCACACACACAGAGCTAGCCCTGTGTAAAACCTGACCTGTGATACCACCTCTAGTTTGTCTTTGTGTTAGTGTTGTAATCTTAATTGGAAAAAACATAACACATTGTCCTCACCTCTCTGGGTAGTCTGTTCTAACGCTCTGACACTTACAGTCATTCTCCATTTTCCCCTCCTCTTGGGGTTTACTACTGTGCTTCCATCCCCAGTTGGATGAGTTTCCATAACTTCCCCAGTCCTATTACTTGCCTGCTTCTAAGAAAACCTTTCTGCTACAAAGGATCATTCAACTATGCATTCATATGTTCTAGTCCTTCGACTACAAGGGAATATCTATCACAGATAATTATCACTATGTATATGCCTGTTCCTACCCTTCATACCCTCCTAACCCAGCCTAAATCCTACAGTCCCACACTAGATCTTCTGTGTGCAAACACTGACAACTTTTTTTGTCCCTCCTTCACTTGGTCACCCTCCCCTGGCCAAACTCTAATCATAGTTAAAGTGTATTTGCCACCTAAATTATATCAGATCCTCTGAACCTGGACATTATTCACTGTCTCACTTTAAATTCATAACCATTAACTCGAGTGACCATGCGTTTTACCTCTGTACTGGATCATTCCAGTAAGCACAAGCCGTCCACATCTGCTGTAATTTCTTCCAGATTAAAAATCTCTATGTCCCTCTAGCTGCCCTCCCATTCTTCTGCTTACTTTTAACAGCCAAACTCTTATAAAGAGTGGCTTATATTTTATATCTCCAATTTCTTTCTTCCCATTTTCCCTTAAATACATTTCCGTTAGACATCTGACTCCATAACATACTGGAAATATTTTTGTTGGGGCTATGAATGAGAGCCGCGTTGCTAAAGGCCACTATTACAGAG